>NW_009916850.1:0-13073 GCF_000696875.1 Nestor notabilis | reverse complement strand
CAGCAGGAAGGGCAGAAAACTTTGTACAAGGAATCATTACCTTCACAGAAAAAGGAGATTTCCAGTGGAAGGCTCAGAGACTGAAGGACTATCTTATATGATCCCCAGCATGAGATTCAGGAAATGACTGCAGAGGTAAGCAGCCATCTGGCCAAACCAGTTTACACATGCATCAGTCCCTATTATCTTTCAGCAAGCACAAAATGCAAAGCTGTTGCATTAGCACAAAACAGCACAGATCATCTGAAGTACAGGGTTCATATTAAATAGAAATCCATTCTTAAGCACAGCATTTCTTAATTTGCTGCACTGCTAAAAGTTATATTCATCAGGAATGTAAGTAAAGAAAGAAATTAGGTTACCTTACGCTATGCCAAATAGAGCTGAGAACTTGTAAATGTACTGCTTTATGTTTCATATATGCTTTTTCATGTAGGAGAACTGAAAACAGGTTTATACTCAAAGGCATAGTTTTTATTTCAATTTCTTACTATATGCTATTGTTTCAGCTATATAATTTGCACTTCATGAAGATTAATACAAGAACAATAAGCATATTCATAATATATTGTTACAGTAACTTTGTTTAGCATGTACCATGTAGCAAAATTATTACTTGAACTGGCAAAAATAGCTACAATGTAGTTTTTCTATTGTTTTATCTATGATTCTATTTTTTAAGAATTAAGCACATATTTTATAACCTTTTACAGTCTGTACATATGTTTTAACATACCCACTGTCTTTCTATAGCCACCAAGTCTGCAAAGTTCCACCAAAGACACGTAGGAAAGATACTGTTCCAAAACATATTCTGTTGTAGTCCCACTTCATACAGTATCTTGAAAACACTCAGAGTTACAATAATCAGTGTGTCCTTATATTACAGTAAAGTGTATACTACTGTCTACAGATTATTTGGAGAACTGTTTGAAAACAAAATACTCTTCCACACCTCAAAAAGCTTTGAGTACTGTATTTAACATTTTCAAGTCAATACAAAAGTGGAAACTCACAAGTCAGGGCAATAGCATCTTTTGATAGTATTTTAAAATCAACTTATATTGCTGAAAAGTGTCCAATTAGTGTGGTATAACTTGTATATTGTTAACGGAACTACAGAGTGGTTTGGGTTGAAGGGACCTAAAGATCACCCCCCCGGCGACAGGGGTGCCCCCCTTCCACTAGAGCAGGTTTCTCAAAGCCCCTGTGCCGAACCTGCCCTGGAACCCTGCCAGGGATGGGCCAGCCACAGCTTCTCTGGGCACCCTGTGCCAGCGCCTCAGCACCTTCATCATTGAGAGTTTCTTAGTTATGTCCAATCTAGATCTACCCTCTTTCATTTTAAAACCATTGCCCTTTAACCTGTCACTTACCTTTATTTAAGGTCTGTCTTCCTTATAAGCCCCTTTAAATACTGAAAGGCCACAGTAAGGTCTCCCCAGTGCCTCCTCCAGACTAAACAACCCAAACTTTCTCAGTCTTTCTTCACAGGAAGGTTGCGGCCCTCCTCTGGACTTACTCTAACAAGCCCATGTCTGTCTTGTGCTGGGGACCCTAGAACTGGATGCAGTACTTTAGGTGGGGTATCACAATAGCAGAGTAGGTGAATGGAAATAACCTACCTCAACATGCTGTCCATGTTCCTTTTTAAACAGCCCAGGATATGATAGGCTTTCTGTGCTGCAAGTGCACACAGCTAGTTTCTGCCCAATTCTTCATCCGCCAGTATTGTCCCCAAGTCTTTCTCTACAGGGCTGCACTCAATCATTTCATTCCCCAGCCTGTGTTGATACTGGGGATTGCTCCAACCCAGGCGCAGGACCTTGCAACTTGGCCTTGTTGAACTTCCTGAGGTTCACATGGGCATGCTCCCTCAGCCTGTCAAGGTCCTTCTGGATGGCATCCCTTTTCTCAACTGAATTAACTGCACCACTCAGGCTGGTGACATCTGCAAACTTGTTGAAGGTGCACTCAAATCCCACTATGTCATTAATAAAGATATTAATGGGTACCAGTCCCAATACGGGCCCTTGAAAGACACCACTTGTTACTGATTTCCTTTTGGATGTATTAATCTACCAGTATAATTAATACTCTGGAAATACGTATCTCTTTTTAACAGCAAGATTTTTCCATGAAGTGCCATGATTTTCAACTAAAACTAAAGCAACTGTTCCTACTACAGATATCTCCTATTTCAGACCATATTGCAGTGCAACTATTACTGATTCTGGCTTAAAAGATAGCAGAATGATGGCAACTTCTGATAAAAATTGTAAGTCTGAAGTCAAAACCTCATAACCTTGTGAAAAAAGAATTTTGCTGTCTAGGCCAGGATAAAATACAAATAAAGATAAAGCTAAGATTCTCTGCAATATTTTAAAACTAGTTTACCCTCCTGTATATTGAGAGTTCATCATACAGACAAAGAAGTTGCTCATACCTTGGACTTGGTGAAGAAACTCTTTCTAATCAAATCTTTCCTGATTTTCCAAATTTAGATGACAATGGTACTGTCCTAAGAGCAACTGTAGATGCAACCTGCAGAACATTCATTCTTTCCAGTACACAACTGATTAGTTTATAAGAGTGCTATTTCATACTACTTTCTGTAAGTCACTAGCTTTGCTAACCAACATTGGATAGGTATCAGCAAGAACATCCAGCTTAATATTGTTGCCATTTATCAATTTCCTGATAGGCTTTCAGTTTCCTCCCCACTTCATCCAATGACAAAAAAATTACCTTGGAATTTCTTATAATATAGTCAAAGTAGATTTTCACCTTTTCCCATGCCCTTATCCAGAAAGCTAGTGGCAAAGGAAACCTGAAAACATCGATAATGCACATTTTTGTATTTTGTAGTTGACTTTGTGTTTCTTCTCCAGGCATTCCCTTTGTAAATAATCTTTGGGGTTTAAGAATAAACCCCAGAATGGTCATAAGCCCCAACTACTACGTAGGCTTTTGTTTAAATATTTATTTACATTATGCGGGAAGAGAAACACAGAATTTCAGATCACAGGAGAGTGAAAAAAGCCTAAAAATCTAGAGAAATGAACATTAAACATTCATACCCAAAGCTGGGGGAGAAAAAGCAGTGGAAATCTCTTGGGATTTCCCCCTCACCCCATCTCCCGCAGTGTTTGTCTGACTCCAATTACTCATTCACCAATCCTTTGAACATAGAAAGTATTTAGGGACTCTAATGCCAAGAGCTAAATTTCTACAACAAAAGAGGAATTTCACCTATCTTTGTTCTCCATAAGAACATCCATACATTTGGCAATTTGAAAACTTACGCTATTTATTTCCTTAATAAATACTTCTTCCTGAATGCCCAAGCTTAATCTATTTCAAACTCAATAAATTAAAAAAAGAAATTCTATGTAGCTATCCTTACAACTACATTTGACAGGATTTACTGAACAATAATTAGATTGAAGAAATCAAGAAAAGTAAGGTCTACAGAGTACAACTTGTACACTAACTTACCTCATTCCAAACTAAGTCAATTGTGTAGAACAACTTAGAAAAAACTTTTGTGTCAACTATCTCAACTAATAACGATTATCTCTACGGTGTTGAATTTGTGTCTAAACTTTAGAACAATTTTCAAGAGATTACAAGGAACTAATAAAGATATATAAAAATATCTGGTGAAGAGTCAGCCTCTGTCAGAAAAGGAGATACAGGGAGGAACCAGGACAAACAGATGTTTTGATCGCAGTTCTCATGACAAACTAGACAGAATTCTATGAAGCCAACTTTTTTACAAGGAACTGACTGTTGTGGTTTAAGCCCATTGTTCTCAGACTGAAGTTGAAAACAGCACTGCACTAGCTACTAAGGAGAAAAATGACTGCTACTGCGGAACCCAGGACACTGACAAATGGATAGAAAAAACCAACCAAGCAAATATAGCGTAATACACTTTTTCAAAATAAAAAAGTTGAACTCTTTTTCTAAACCTGGTTTAGAACAATTTGCTTTGCTCCCAGGGATGAAGCTTCTCATACGGTATTTTCCTTATTCATTAAGACATATTTGACAGGATACACTATTTCAGCTTTTCAGACTTGTCCTGTAACTGTACCAGTCAGAACAGAATCAAGAAGAAAGATCAGCCAAAGCTACACCAATTCCTTCCATTACTATTATAATGTGACCACTGTAGAACCAGTTTCTGTATCTTCATTACAATTGCACTCATAATTCTGTAAGAAGTCAAATGAAACTTTTTCTCAATAACTCATTAGTTTCAAAGTCAAGGTAATTCTGGCCTTTCAATAACGCTGAAGAGAACATTCAGGTAAAGTTGAATGATCCTATAGATCCTCCCTGAATTTTAATAAGAGGTTCACCAACACAATCCCATTCAAAATTACATCTTAGCCAATGGCTACAGCTAGGAAGCAATCTGGTAAGACAGAGACAGCTACCACCCGAAGCACCAGGCTGGCCTGCTCTGTTGGATGTGTTAACTTCCATCTTCAGTTTCAACCAACTTCTACAGAGAGGAACTCAGTCTTTATGCTAGTCCTTTCATTAATGACATTACTCAAAAAAACGTGGCATCTCTTTCAAAACTGAAAGTAATATAACAGATTAATATGATTATTTGCAGATCATTTCTGATCTGCTGGCCATAAATATGCTACTTGCTTCTGGAAATGCATAAAGCATTTTGATAGTCTATTGTTTTCTAATTTGTAGATATGTCTGTTAATCATTTTGTTCCCTGTTATCAATTTCCTTCTCTCTACAATGAGCTTTCCAAAATTGGATTTCAAGTGGATCTGTGTATTATACAACATATACACAATAGTATCAGAGAAAAACCTAAACCTACAGTTGCCTTAATGATTCCACCTTCCTTCCTTGCAATAAGCAGTACCATGCCCAGTTTTCTTCCAACCTAGAACTTCTTTGGATGAAACCCTATTAGAAGGAAGTCAACACTTCCCATTTCATTTGCAAATTTTCTTTAAAACCCTTTCCCCACAATCTTAATACTCACAAGAAGTCCTGCTTATATAACCTGCTGTAAGAATGCTGTGAAACTTGACAATTTAAGCGTGGATTACTAAATGCAAGATCATTATTACATTTAGACTGAGGAGGAACAATTCCTTACAGTGTGCTGAATCTCTTACGATTTTAGATCTTTATTGAAATACCATAATCAACCTCAGGTAAGAGTGATTGCAGCTACTCAAGATATGATTGAATTTAATTGGCTACAAGCAGTGACCTCTATATTCCAAAATATGCTACCTGACAAAATTTTGAACAATTGGTTGCGGTTTTACTCTGTGCCTTTTCTTCACATATAAATATATTGCTTTATTATGGTACCACTTTTTTGTGCGGCTAAATTGTAGAAGCACCACACAAAGCTGGGATTGCTGTGTTGGAGGTTAATACAGGAAACTGGACACATTCTCACACTGTCCTGGTTTAACCCCAGCCAGTAACTCAGCACACACTCCCCTTCCCCTCCTACCACTTAGGGTAAGTGCTACTGAGCAACAACTAAAACATTGGTGTGTTCTCAGCACTGTTCTCAGACTAAAGCCAAAACACAGCACTGCACCAGCTGCTAGGAAGAAAATTAACTCTTATCCCAGCCAAAACCAGGATGTATGTGATGCTCCAAGTCTCAGAGTATCTGTGGATTTAGAGCCACACCATCTATTGTATCAGCCTAAGCACAGTGCAGTAAAACAATTAACCTTCTAGATGAATGTTTAATTAAAAAAATAAAGCAATTCCACAGCAGGTCTAGACTGCATATACTACAAATCATATGTCATGGCTGTAACTTTTTTTTTGGTGCTATTATTTTAGTCATTCTGATTATATTGCAGGAAGTTCCAATATATTATCCCTTCTGTCAATGCTTCCAGTATTCATGCCCTTCAAGAAAGGCAATTTATTAACCGCAATGCCCCCTTATGTGATAATGCTTACTTCCTAACAGTCACAATGATTACTTAAAATAAAATAAAAAAAAAAAAAAAAAAAAAAAAAAAAAAAAAGGAAAAAAGGAAAAAGAAACCCAACCAAAAAAGGATTTTCACAGACATGAAAGATCTTAAACATTTTATAAAGTACTTTTGTGCCTTTACAGTCTCCCTCAAAGTTCAGTCTATTTGAAGTGGACTGCTAAGAACACATGCACGCAGGGTTTTTAGAAACCTGTAATCAAAATAACTACATTTATGAGCTCTGGGGTAAAAAAACCCAATTCATCATCTCACTATTTCATCACAAGCAGTGCTTTGTTTCAACAGTTATTAACCCCTCCCCCCCCAATCTTTGGCAGCCAAATCCAATTCCAATGAATATTACGGGGATCTCTAAATACAGAGCTTTCTGAAATAATTTAGTGAAGGAAGACTGGCAGGATACTAATTAAAATCCACATAGGTGAAGGGTTTACATCATGAAATACAACTTACATCCCCTGATCACTGACAACTATCACATCATTACCTTTAATCTACCTGGAATTACGGCCACGGTATCTATCTACCCAACAAATACATACATTTAACAGACACAACATGTCACTGGATGTCATTACTACTGCCTAAATGAAGTTGGAAGAACATCACCTGTACTTGATTAAATCCTCAGAAGCTGCAGAAGAGAACACTGCACTGTGGGAAGCCAACTGCTTTGTGTACAATACATTAATTCTTTGCTAATTTTCCCTTGCCACGCTTTCCTCTCCTGACAGAGGATCAGCTGTGTCCAAACACCTGTATAGCTTTAACCTCTAAGGAAATTGCTTAGCTGAGTTTGCTCAGCTTAGCAAATTGCTTAGCTGCAAAGTCTTTAGAGTAGTGCTATGCAAGGTAAGAAAGATTAAGTTACAAAGACAGATTTGTTAGTAGCTCAAAGACTCAAAAGGAGGAACACATAAAGGTGGAAAACTAGAAGAAAACCATAGTCTGAAGATGGTAACTCAACTCCAATCAAGGGTCTGATACAAGTCACAGCAGCCTCCTTTCTCCCAGCTGACCAGTGTTTGCCTGGCCAGCAGGGTCTCTTCAGGTGTCTTATTGGAATCTATGAATGTACTAGTAGCTTTCAAATTCTACCTATCCTTTAGCATGGCATTAACTGATAAGCAATAGTTTGCAGTCAAGTACACCCTCTTAGCACTCTGTAAGATGCACGTGAACAAAGCAACCCTGAGATGGACAGTAAGAGCGCACAGACCACATTATCTGCATTTTGCAAATCATGCTTATGTGCCAACTTAAGTGCATTTGGCAAGGAACCATAATCTTTAACGCCGTAGCCCTCCATAAAGCAACAACCTATACCCATTTAAAATACTATATATGCAAGTGTTATAGAGCAGCAGTGTATCCATTTCTTCCTGAAAAGTGTTACAAACCATGGTGATGCTCCCCCATAAGGCAACAAGTTTTCATTTCCACAGATACTTAGAAGAGTTCAACACTGAACAGCAAGCCACTTCAGCTCCCCACCAAATTCTCTGGACAGCAGTGTTAGGGGAATTATGATCCCAGACAGGTACCCCTACTAAACAAACACTAACCTTTGAAAGACATCTTTCCCAATTCATTCCACCTACTAATATATTATGACAGTGGCAGCTAAAGTGGCAGCTAAAGACTGGGAAAGTTAGCAATCAGAAGAATGGGAAAAAAAAATCAGGTAAAGAGCAGCTGTTTAAAGAAAAAATAAATAGTGACCTAAGCAGGGGCTGCTGAAGATGTTATTAGATCAACATGCCTTTATGGAGTCAGATCCTAAAGTAGTGAATTACTACCTATTGACATTAGCGGACCTTTTTCCCCCATAAAATACAACATTAAATCTATGCAGGATTTAAACACTGGGTGGCAGAAGAGGCCATCGTCTCAGCATGCAAACAGAGGTGTACTGTGACATTTTAGTAGCAAGAGAGCGCCCAAGATACCCATGTGAGGCATCAGATGACCCACACCACTCTGGAAGACCATCTAAGCCAGAAACCCAAACACATGCTTCGGCACCTGACGGTTGCCCAATTTCTGCCGCACTGACGACAGGGCTAAAAGCAGTTTCTGAACTATAGTAGTTTATAACCCACTTTAAGAGAAACTGAAATAAAGGTAGCACATTGAGCTATGATCAGCTGCTCCACCAACAGTTCCGAAGACCAAGTGGGAGAGAACATCTGCTTAGGCAGCATGCCATCTGTTGTCCTGACGTAGACTGTGGCTTGTGGGACTCGGTGTTTACACTCTGAACACTGCCTATAGCATTTCAGAGCACATTTGCCATGGACACCACTTGAGACTTCATAAAGCTGAAGGAGGAAGAAGAGACTAAAGAAAAGATTTCTCCCATTACACGGTTTAGTTAAGTGAATTTCATTTCCTATTCCACACTTTAAGCTCTAATTACCAAAACAGAAAGTATCACAAACAACAAACAAGGCAAAACCTGGAGGTGGACAGACCAAAAAATTCCCACTAGTTACTATTTAGTGCCTGCACCAAACCACCAAAGCATGGACACATAAAACCCAGTCTAAAAAAGGCACTGACAAGGTCTCAAGAAAAGCCTCAGAAGAGATGCCAGACATGTCTGATGGCCCCAGAGCCTTGTAACTAATGTCACCTCTTGCTGATCACACTGCTGCATTCAAGGAAGCAGGACTTTATAATTAAAGGTAAAGCAGCCTCTGACTTTTGTGCCAAATTCTTCTCCTGAGTTGAGCAACAGCTTCAAATATTGGCTAAGTGCTCAGGTAAATAGGGTCACAGTACTAAAAACCCCAAGTTTTACTTCTAGTATTATTGATAAAGGCTCACAGAAATATATCACTATACCTACTGTCCCTTAGAATTGGAGCAAGAAAGCATAGAATCTAACAAAGCCTAATGAGAAAAGAGGAACACAGAGCCTTAAAAATCAAAACAATACTCTTGGATCTCAATAATCCTAGAAAGGCAGCATCATTTACAGATTTTAATCATGTACTGCAGAACAACAACTTATCTTTGCTAGGTGATATCTTGTTCTTAATGCTTTTTAAATTGTTTTATCTAATTATTATGTTAGACACATTTCCTATGGTAGAGAAACGAATCTAAATCAAAACACAATCAACAGCTCCAGTTGTGATCCCACCTGCTCTCCAGGGTCTACAGCATCACTTCTAATGAACTTGGCAGCTGAATAGTCTTAGAATACGATTTTAGGAAGGAAAAATTGTTATACTTAGCTTGTGGAAAATTAATTACAAGCAGAATCCTTACTTAAAAGGAGAGGATGCTTACATGTGTTTCAAGTGAGCTATCTTAAACAAGATAACAATATAGACAGGGCACTTTAATTTACCACATAATTAACTAGGCAGTGCCAGCTAGACTACAGGTCCAGAGCATCCCTTTTACCTTACAGCATTTCCCTTTCATGAATTCAGGGATAATAAAGACACATTTCTGGTAGGAGCCAAAGGATATAAAAGTTAGTTTTAAAAAAGTATTCTTGAAATAAACTGCAATCCTCACTCCAGCTTTGTGGTTGTGGTTTTTTGAACTGGCTGCTGAGGGGAACAGAAAGGATGGGCACGGACACAACCAGGAGGGGAGGTAGATGAAGGAGACGAAGATTTGGCAAATTAAGAAGTTTGACGGGAAAAAAAACTTGCCCAGTTCCAGAGTGTAGAAAAACGTGCCAAAGTTATGAAAGTGAAGTTTATTTCTGAATAGGTCTTTTGTCTTTCTTTAAAGCAGAGTTTATAGTAACTTTCTTGAAAAAAGCTACACAGAAAATATCATTTTACTCATCCAGTTATTTTACCTCCAAATTCTCCTTTTACTGAAATTGAGGTTTGATTCTCCTGTGACAAAACCTGGAACAGCATAATTTCTAAAATATAAATATTTACCAGGAAGTTCACTGTTTGTACAACACCTGTATAAGCATGGATTAAACCCAATGCAATTATACTGCTCATGAAGTGTTTTCTCAAAGTCTGCAGTATAAAAAACATGACTCGTCTTCTTAAGTTGCACCATGGTGCAAGATACAACACCCAGGTTGTCCCTTGAACAGTTTTACTACTGTTACTCTTGGAGCTACTCTCTATTTGCACAAGCATTATTAAAAATACAGTACTCAAAATACACCATGGATATAATCTTTTTTTTTTGCATGGATATGATCTTTTGCCACCTTCTGTTATAGCAAGTATTCATAGTCCCCTTCCCAGACAACTGAATAATCTTGCAAATGCTGTGCGACAAACTTACATCTTGGCTTTCAAAGAACATGTAAACAGACTACACTGATAAAGCAATTGTTTCTTAATCTCTTTCATGGCAGAGAATTAGTTTGTCTCATTTCCAAAGTAAATTGAGCATTCTTTGTATTTGATGTTTAAGGACCGGTAGATTTAACAGTTCTTCCCACTACAGAAATAAAGGGATTTAGTACAGGAGAGAGGGTTGTACAAGCTGAAGAGATTTGTCTCAGAAAGCAAGCTTTTCTGTATACCATTCAATAGACTGTGTTTGGTATCATTTATTTTCAGCAAACTCTGAACTTCTGCAAGCAACTCTAGTCTCTCTCACAGATTTTTATACTTCCCTCTTTCAGACTACGCTATGGAAATCAGCAGCAATGTCAATCAAGCCTAAAAAGACAAAATTTTCAGTTAAATGTCAGTTCTGATTCTTGCCCAATTTTGTTTGGAACTGGGGGGGGGGGGGGGGGAGCCCAAACCCAACAACAAAAAACCAACCAAACAGATCATTTTTTAATCATTTCTGAGCATCTTACAATAAACAAGGCTGCTAAATCTTTTAAGTTTCACAATTTGTCTATAATCACACATAGAATATTCAGCGTTTCAGATATTAGGACTAAAGAAGCCCTTAATGACTAAAACCAGTTCACTGGGGGGGGGGGGGGGGAGCCCAAACCCAACAACAAAAAACCAACCAAACAGATCATTTTTTAATCATTTCTGAGCATCTTACAATAAACAAGGCTGCTAAATCTTTTAAGTTTCACAATTTGTCTATAATCACACATAGAATATTCAGCGTTTCAGATATTAGGACTAAAGAAGCCCTTAATGACTAAAACCAGTTCACTGCACAGCTTCCTGTGATAGAAGTGGAAGGAGGGGTTTCCACAAAAGTTTGAAAAAGGAAACCCAAATTCATTGTTGCATTTCACTAGAGGGCAGGAGATAGGGAATGACATATGAGGAAGCCCATTATTTTAACTCATCAGTGGAGCATAGATTCAGTTTCTCTGGTCTTTGCTATTTCCTGATCTCTTCTCTCCTCCTCACAGCTCTTCCCACTCCTCCTTTCCAGCATTCATTCTGGCATCTATTCCAATCACATAGGATGAAAAGTAACTATGCAACAATGTCCCTACCAAACAAGTACAGGCACAGATCACCGATTGAACAGACCCACATAGGAAGTTCTTCAGTTCTGAATAAATGCTTAACGTTGTCAAGTGCCACATAGAAAGAACTGCACTGTTTAATTTACAAAATCCTTCCATGGCTCTCAATACCAGCCCATTTTCCTTCCCAACAGGAAGAAGCTCCCTCTGCTTGGAACAGAGAAAGGTTCATAATTGCATTCAATTTATTTCCTCGCTAAAGAAGGTGGTACTATACACTTGTTGATTATACATAAGCATAAAATGAAATAAAGTGTGAAATACCATTATATTATATTAAAGCTCTAAGATTATCTGAAGCAGAATTGATTTGAATATGAACTTAAAGATTAATAGGAAGCAACTCAAAGAGGAAATCATTATTAGACATACCAAAACATATTTGTTATAGTAATTAAAATCACAATTCAAAAAAGGCCCCTTAATTCATCAGTTAAATTGTTCCAAATAAATAGTCATAAAGAGCAGTTCATCCTATTAAGTAACAGTGTGTAACTCACTTATTACACTGGTCACTCAGTTTAATTGAATTGTGAGTTACTGTGCAAGAGTTTCCATTAAACAGTTGACCTATGCTACACAATATTACTTCTGCAATAGTGACCTTCTTAAACAGTTCCAACCTCCATAAGCTATGAAACTGTCAGCCTCAAGAGTATAGCCTATGAGTACAAGAAGAAAAATCTTTTCTGGCAACTAACTGAATATACAAAGGCTTAAGGACATCTGCAACATAAGCATATCCAGTAAATGGCAATTCAGTGTAAGTGAGGGAAAAATAACAGGGGAAAACCAGTAAATTGAACTTAAGAGCACACAGAACCTTACTACCAAGAAATTAACATGAGACCAGAACTCTACAGTAGCTGAGTGATAAGCCACCAAAGGAACCACTCCAGGGTAACCTAGAAAGGGTTAAACCAGAATTTTGTAGTCGATAAGAAAGGCAAACAAGATCACCATGAATCTCAAGGTGGGGGGAAAGGCAAATTTATCATGGAATAAGACGTTACTGACCTATAGAATTTATACAGAAAAGTTTCAAGGAGATTGTGGGGTGGGACAAAATTTATTGTGTGATGTTTAGGGGAAGAATGACAGACAGAAAGACGAATCGGGGTGGTTCAGGGAGAAACAAATGTGGAAAAAGGTGGGGAAAAAATGGGAGGAAACCAAAATAAACTGGTAGCCAGCATCTGATCCATTTAAACCACTGAAATATTCAGCATACAAGATAAATCCCCTCGCCCCCAATACCTGAGAGAATGCAAAGTAAACGATGTTAAATGCTAATCACCACCTGGCATTAACACATGGTTTAACACACGCTGTATTTATACTAGTTAATAGTGTGCACAAACTGTGTCCCTAAAACTACCAACTGAAAATGGCCCCTGCTCTGTATTAACTGCTAACCAACCTATGGAAGCTCTCTGGAATGCAGTTTGTTGCCCTGGGACAAAACTTTTGGTACATTTCAAAAATCTCACAGTTTGACAATACAGTTCCAGAGCTTAGAAGTGTTTTTCAGCTTTTCTTATACCTCATTTATTTATATATAAAATATTATATCTATAGTAAAAAATATAAAAATACATGACAATGCAAATCCA
>NW_009916849.1:0-39056 GCF_000696875.1 Nestor notabilis | reverse complement strand
TATATATATTTTTAATACTGTATTCTTCTATATTATTTGCTACACTTGATACATTTCTTTTCCTGTGCTAGATTTATGTGTGGGGTAAGATTTTGTCTACAATTTTCCTCAGAATAAGACCAGCTACAAAGAACAAGATGAAGCTTTTATTTTGGTGTGTGTTAGAAAAAAATTCTCTAAACTCTAGAACCTATGGGCTTGTAGCAAAGGATTGAAAATTAGCCGGGAAACAACTCTGAGGCCAGTGAAATGTTTCTATCCACAGGCTCCACCAAAAACTGTGTCCAGAACTACCTATTAGAATAAACTGCAGAGATCCATTATCTTCTGATGTGCTGTGAAAGATCTAAGTTTTGGCTATCGCTTGTGAAAATTTCAGTTCCTGCTCTGCAGTGTTGTTTGAAGCACAGACATCAAATGCTCTCCTCCTTTCATCTGTCTTCAAAATACCTGAGTATTTGGATCCTTAAATCCCATCTTTTAGTTCCCTTGCATTGCTTTTGCTAATTAACAAAAGAATTCTGGGCACTTCATGACCGTTGTTGCTGCCCCAGGCCCTGTGTCCCTAGGAAGCAAACGTGTTATGTCCTAACTTTACAGACTAGGTTGGTTAGGAGACAAGGGATTACACAGAGTCATCTGTGGTGAATGGAGGAGACACCTCAAAGTTTAACTATCAACAAGTATGCCAACAACTGGGAACATGCTGGTTAGATTTTTGATTAACCATTAAGGCACCTAGCACAGTTTACTTTGTGTAGGGTTGAGATATTTTTATACATGCCTGTATATGTCTCAATGACTCTTCACTTACAAGATCAAGTCTCATTTGCAAAAAAACCTACACAAAAACCTTATGGAAGGATTCAATTGCAATTCTGGAAAGAAATGGAGAATGAGCAGAGCAAAAGCCCTTATCATGCACATGATGAGCAATGGTCTGGAAAAATAAGTCCCTTTTTTTCCTTCCCCTGTAATTCTTCCTATGTAGTAGTAGTAGAGTGAATCATGACTGTATGTTTGTGTGTATGCAAGCATGTGTGTTTATACACACACATGCACGCAGGCCCTGTCCTCACAACTGTGCTTGGAAGCATTTCATCATTTTTTCCCTCTTATCTTCCAAATATTAGCATCTAATGAAATACACATTTCCCTCATTTATTTTGAACCTACTCCAAGGCCAGCAAATACCAGAACCTCAAATGTTATGACAGGATAGATTCTTTATTGGTTTGTTTTCTTTTCATTCTTTTTGTTTTCATTGTGATTTCTTTTTTTCTTAGAAGATTATAGACCCTTATGTTCTAACTTAAGGAGCCTGGCTTCCAACTGAGGTACACAAATATGTCCAAAAAAATGTCCCTGAGACCCATCCAATGCAGACAGCTGTGCAGCAAACGGGAAATTGAGGAAGTCAGGTTCATCAGAGACTCAGGATTTCCTTCATGGATGTTTCAGATAAAGCATCTTTATTTTTACCATGCTGGTTCAGTGCTGTAAAAGAACCATGAGAAAAGCAGGGAAAATATCAACTTGTGGCTTGTAGACAGTAATGTGAAAGCACAACTGACAGGTAAGTTCTCATGGGGACATGGCTGTGTTGACATGACCTCTTCCAAGCAAACTTCGTCAGTGATCTGGGCTGGCAGGACATGAGCCTGCTCTGAGCCCAAAGCTGTGTCGCCAAAAGACAAAAGACTAGGACTGCCCAGGATGGGCACATTTCCATACTAATGTGGTTGCACTTCAAACTGGGCATGGTCTTTCTAATTTGAACTGTGGGTGGAGCGCTCCAAGGTCTATCTGTGTAGGACAGTTTAAGCTTCCTTCTAGTTTACAACATGCTGTGCTAGAGGTTTTACTTCTGGCATACTTGCAACACAGGAGCCAGCAGGTTTGCCCATCAGCATGTGAGGAGTGATTTATTGTGAGACACAGGGAAACACAGGCTGCTGCTGCAGAATCACTCAGCAGGTGTGATTGCAGAACTCTGCTGAAACTTTCACCTGTGACTTTGAAGAAGACACTTGATTATCCTGTGAGAGAGGTTAATTCTTTTTTTACCTCCACTCATTGGTTTGTGTGGGTCCTGACGTTTCAGTGTTGGGACTAAAGAACTGTCTGTGTAGCATCTGGTATAATGTGATCCCAAAGTAGGTTGAGGCTCATATGAAACACTGGAAAAAAAACATACCAGTAATTAATGTTGTCCATGTGGCATTACTAAAGTAGGCAAACACTTAGATGTCTGCCTGTATGACCTTAGTTACCCTTGCTCTCTTATTTGTGCTTTTAGTTTTTGACAGTCTTGCCTTACATGATCACACCAACAAGGAAGCAGGTCTGACTCATTTGGTCCAAAGTATAATTGCTCCAGAGATGGCTCAGGGCTGTGTAGTACCACATGTTTATGTATAAAAAACTCTGTCTTATCTCCTGGAGAAACTGAAACATGTGGGATGAATAAGGACTAGAGGAGAAGAAAGGAAGGTCTTGCAGCACAGGTCATTACTGAAACCCATCTGAGTAATAGAGCAACTCTAAATAAGTCTTTTAAACTAAAGCATTTGCTCATGACCTTGTTCATGTCCCCATAGTATGTCCCCTCTTGCCTGGATCCAGCCATGCCTGAGCACTGGAAAAGTGTTAGTTGCAGGGACCAAAACTTCTCTGGGAAATGCAAAGTTAACCATTAGCTAATGGTTAAAGTCTATGGTGATCATGACCCAATGCATGAGATCACATGCTAGCACTACTTGGTTTACTGGTGTAGACATGGTCTGGGTGGTATGTACACCAAAAAAAGTAGTAAGTGCAGAAACCATTCATCTCAGTTTCATCTATAGTGTGATCAGGACAGAACATTTTAGCTATTGAAACTGCAAATGTTAACTAAGCTTGGACCAAGAGTTTGGTACACCCAAAAGCAATTACTGAGCCAAAACATGCATGATCTTCATTTATAAAGCATAGCTTTGATATTTATGGATGCCATCACTCTACTAAGTTCAAAGAACATGTAGCTGACACAATGAACACCTTGGGGTTCTCAGGATATGTAGCATGAGTATTAATATAATTATTAGATAAAATAATTAGCTAAAAGAACATATTAATTTCCTATTGCATTTTTGGAGAATAAGATCAGTGCTTTGGAAAGAAGTCAATTCATTGGCATTGCATTTAAGAAACTGGAAAATAAATATTTGCATCTGGGGTTGTTATGTTGGATACTTTGTCTAGGATTGTGCCTAGAACATAGTGGTTAACTTACCATATGAAACTTCATATTCATTTTCATATACAAATATATAAATATATATAATTAACTATTCTATGATTCTATGATTATAAAATCAGCCTGAATTCTCTGGTTCCTGGGAAAAGAGACAGACAGCTAGTGAGGCAGCTGTCATGTGGAGCACCATACACTGTTCTGGAACACCTTTTATTTTCCAATAAAAGGTGTGGTGGTGTTGGATCTTTTTTCCTTTTTTCTTCTATGTTGTAGGCATATTAAATTGGCAGCAGTACCTCAAACTGTCTTAGAAAACAGGTTGCCAAGACCAGGTAAACTTGCAACTGTAATCTACCCCAGAATGGGGATCATAGACCTGTCAGATGGTGGCCTTGTCCGGGAGATCTGTGTCCCTGTTTTTTCCCTTTGTCTTTTCTATTCTTTTTTACAGTTCTGGGTAACTGCCCACTGATTTCAGTTTCAAGAAGCCCTATTTTCTGGTTGCTTGGATAAGGCAAGTTGAATTAAAACTTTGGCATAGACCTTACTTGAGAGAACAATACAGAATTAAACTTTGGTGTTTGACAAGTTAATTGGCCAACATTTAAAACCATCAGTTATGCAATAAAGCTGTATGCAATTAATTAAAGGGAGCTGATTATTTTCAGTTGGGCTCTGTTCCTGAAACATCCTCCTACTCACTAATAAACTTTGTTCCAGTGGTGTTTTCTCTGAAATTAATAAACACATCACAAAACTAGAGTAAGTCTGCCGCCTCATTGTTTTTGCTCACTAAGGATGCAAGTTACTGGACTGAAAATGAATTTTCATCCCTATAAGGTCCATATTGCAAGAAGACTATTTTTTTCCCTAGGAAATTGTAACACTAGCTAATCAAAGGTGCCAAACGGGTTCAAGATGGTACTAAAATAAATGTGAAAGAAGCAAAAGGTACAGATCTATTGGATAAATATTCAGTTGGAGAAGATACTTAGTAAAAATAATTTCCCTAATACTTGAGGAGAGTTCTTGGTTCTTCTTGGACCTGTAATACTGATTTGGTGCACCTTGTGACAAATCACTCAGAGGACTGACCACGGTTAAAAGCATACCTCATATTGGAGCTGGGCTGGGCTGTAATGTCTCCAGTCTCTGTGCCTTGGGGGATGGGCACAACTGCCTTCTTTCCATCTCTGGAGAGGGAAATGAGAAGTGAGAAATACAGCAACAGCAGGACCTGTTAGGAATGAAACCTGGCAGAGCATAGCTTGCTGTGGAGCAGAAGAATAGATTCTGTCACTTGTTGAGGACTTTTCCAGCCTTCTGACTCTAAGTTCTACAAGTTATTATAAATTATTAGAATTGTAAGTAGAACCAATAAAATAAATTTTTTACGTGCAGGAAAATTATGTGATGTCTCCCTTACTGTTCAAAACCACAATGTAAGACATCCAAGTCAGCTTTAGAGAAACAACTTTGTCTAGCTCTCTGTGCAGTCTGCTTCAGGTGGCTGGTTTGCATCATTGTGCAGTTTGGGACACCTGCTTTCTCCTTAGCCTCTCTAGAGCATAATCTGACCTTCCAGGGATGGGGCATTTTTTTCCCTTACCCATGTCTTCCAAAGCAGCCATTCAAGGGCAGTTTGACCTGAAAATGGATCCAATTCCTGTGCCATTTGTTTATGTATCTTGTCTCATCCATTCTTTTAGCCATTCTAACCTCCAGCAACAAGGCATCCCAGAATATGTGTGATTGATAGCTTGTGAGCACAAGGTCATTCTTAAGAATTATTATTAATACTGAATAATACCACTATGTATGGCAGACTAAACAAGTCAGTCTTGTTCTCTAACATATTCATGTATTAATGTTGAATGTTTGCAGAGGTTTTTTTACTGTTCTCTCTGCAAACTGCATATGGCTTCAGTAGAAGGCAGTATAGAAGCTAACTTGTTTACTTTGACCGATTTTACTTGTAGATTATATTTCCAGAGAAGCCCTTTGTAACTAATAATGCTTCACTGCAACCCTGGAGGGCTCACAGGTTATGGGATGGTGGATTATGGAAGAGGGTGGGTGGGAAAAAGTCAATAATAGTACCAATAAAAAAGCCATCTTTCTGATCAAAGCAGAAAATGCTTGAATAAAGATTATATTAAAAAAGAAAAATGTAGAGGTCTTGTTAAAACCTTTGGGTTACTGTCCAGTTATGTGGATTTTCCCTCTAGTGCTTATTCTGGCATTCATTAAACCCTGATAAGTTACATAGAAACACTTGAAAGAATGATTAGAAATGCTATGTGTGAATAATAGAATTGCTTAAAGGGAAATGGAAATTCTTAAAGGGAAATGCATACTGACATGGAAAGTGAACTTGTGTAATTTTCTCATTGTCCAGGGTTATTATCTTATTCCTCTTTTTTGTGGGTGTTGAATTTGTATGCTTTTATATTCACAGTTTGGGGGCTGCTTAGGAAAATAATATTGCCTTTCACATAGCTCCAGTGGGAGGCAGATGTGCTGAAGGTCTTTCGAAAGCAAAATCTCTTTTTTCAGGTGCTTTTCTTTGGGAGTTTCTAGAGTTTGGAGGAGAAAAAAAAAATTAAAAAAATCCAAAATAACCCAACAGGCCTAACTCAAAGCCAAGCAACATCCCTCCTCAAAGTTGTTATTGTCACCCTTTGCAAGGAGCATGTCATGGCTTTGCCCATGCTCCGAGTGTACAGTGAGCATTAAGACAGGTCTTGGCTTCTTCACGACTTTACTCCAGTGTGACCTATTCACTAGGGCTTTGTGCCAGGCTAAGCTCAGTTGCTTCAGTTGTGGTCATCTAGAAGTGGAATCAGGATAACCCTGGGTCTGCTGGCAAAAGACTGTATAAATGTTCCCTGGGAAAGGATATGTTTAAATCTTAAATAACTTTGTTAGGAGTTGGACACCAGACACCCAATCCTTTGTGCCTCTCTGGAAATCTCAGTCTCTGACTTGGAGTGTCTGGAGAAGGTGTCTATGATCTGCGAAGGAAAAAGATGAGGCCTAAGGTCAAAGGGCAATAAATAGTTCTGGTTTAGTCTATGACAGTTCTGCAGTCACCATTGTGTCTGAGAGTTTTCTCTGTAAAGAAACTTCCTCCTCCAAGTTAGATGTGTCTGAGTGCTTAAAGGTATGAGAGGAAGTATGATGGAGGGTCTAGGAGAAAAAGAAACTTTTAAATGAGAAACAAAAGTGGATTGTACCACCAGCTGAGCAATCTTAATGCTGGATTGCTTGAGCTGTCTAGCATGCAACTCCTCTTTTTCTTACTATCACCAGCAATGCCTCAGTCTCAATGTATTTGCAGTTGTTTAAGAGCTATCATACTTTAGCAAATGTTACTGGAGATCCTAGGCACCATCACACAGTTAGAGATTATCCTTTTGCAAAGACTTTACAGCCCTGAATGGGTAAAACAAAGGGTAGAAGGGGAAATGAGGCACAGCCAGGCTTGTGGGTTTCAAGCAAGCCCATGGAAGAGACAAAAATCTTACTGTGGCTGGTCTGGTCTTGGAGTGCTTTCAGGGTGAAAATCCTCATAATTCAGCTTCATACCCCTTTTACAGGTTAACTGTTTCATGGTTAACAGGTCCAATAGGGTCCATCTTGGCATGGAAAGGGCGCAACTCTACCTTGCCAACAGGACTGACAAGGGAATGCTTTGTGTTGCAAGAAAAAATGCAGCCAGCACCTTCAGGAGGCTTTTTGCTTGAGTAAGGGTTTGTTGCCTGCTTACTTGGTGTTTCTCTTTAAACAACCAAAGTGTTAGTGCCCGCAATGTCAAGCACTAGAAGGTTAAATCAAAATTAACTTGTTGCTTCAAGAACATGTTCTATTTGCTTTTTCCTACTTTTCGTATTACAGAAGTAATACATTAGCACTGCAAAGGCTCAGGCAGAGGTAAACAGAGCTGATCTTGTGGTTGAATTCTGAAGTCAAGCTATAAAAGCCATACTCTAAACTGTGGGATAGAGATGTAAGAGGATTTTCTGAGGTACACTGATGATCACATTGTGTTTGTTTAGTAAGATGGAAGTGTTTTCACTGAGATAAAAGCATAGATTTCATTGAGAGAAGTTTCAGAAACAACCTTCAATACTTTAAGCCACAGTGATTTCATGGAACATGGACAAGCATTTTTCAAGCCGTTCTGAGGTTTTTCCTCTACATAAGCTATATGTGGGTATAACACTGACATGTCTTTCTTTGCCAATGTTATACAATGGAATTTGAGAAATGTTTATTCCTTGTATTTTCTTTTTGAACTGCACAGTCAAAAATTCAAAGATGAAACTCTGCACTTCTGAACTCACTGTCTGTGTTGACACAGCTCTCAAAGAAGGATCTGTGGAGCAGATCAGGGCTCAGTGTGCTTCTGGATCCATCCACCCTTCAACCTCACAAAGACCACAGGGGCAGATAATGGCAGTGTAGAAATACCTGCAGTCACCCATGGACACCCAAGGACAGCCAGTCCAGGTGTCCCTCTCCCTTCAGTCAGATTGAGGCCCACAGCATCACACACATGTGCTATGAAAGCTGTTTTTACCTTGTTTCTGGGGCCTGTAATTTCCAGTTTATTGTTGGTGTGGGCTATGGGCTAGGCATTGAGGAAGATCTGTGGTATGCTAAGAAGATATATCCTGTGCACCCTCAGTACATTGGCAGATGACAAGTTGAGCATGAGTGTGGATCTGCCTGACAGTAGGAAGGCTCTTCAGAAGAATCTGAACAGGCTGGATTGATGGGATGTGGCCAACTGTATGAGATTCAACAAGGCAAAATGCTGGGTCCTGCAGTTGGGCCACACCACCACCATGCAAAGCTACATAGCTACATGAACTAGCAGTGTGCCTAAGCAACCAAGAAGGCCAACAGCATCCTGGCCTGTATCAGAAATAGTGTGGCAGTATAGGAAGGTAATAATCCCCCTGTACTCAGCACTGATGAGGTCCCACCTCGAACACTGTGTTCTGTTCTGGGCCCCTCACTACAAGAGAGAGATTGAGTTGCTGATGCATGTCCAGAGAAGGGCAATGAAGCTGGAGAAGGGTCTGGAGCACAAGTCTGATGAAGAACAGCTGAGGGAACTGGAATTGTGTAGTCTGGAGAACAGAAGGCTCAAAGTGGGACCTTATCACTCTCTAAAACTACCTGAAAGGAGGTTGTAGCGAGGTGGGGTCAGTCTCTTCTCCCAATTAACAAGTGATAGGACAAGAGGTAATGGCCTCAAGCTGCACCAGAGGAGGTTTAGATTGGCTATTAGGTAAAAGTTCTCACCGAAAGGGTAGTGAGGCATTGGAACAGGTATCTAAGATACACAAATTTCCCTTGCAAGGTGTTGATTTCTCTCAGCTGAAGAAGCAGGTTTTCAGCCTGTTCCAAACTACAGAGAGTCTAGCAGTCCCAGCCATATGTCTATCTTAACCCTAGGTGTATGAGAGGGAAACCTCACAGACATGCAAGTTCAGTTATGTCTTCCTGAATCTGCAAGACTCCTGATAAGAAATCATCTGTACCAGGGACTATGTATATGTACTGCAGGCAAAGGGAGTGGAAGTTTCTTTACTGCAAGCCTTTTTTTTTATTCATCCAATGTCTTTTTACTCTCATCAGCCTGCACAGGGGCCGTTAAGTAAAGTTTCCCTCCCATCACTGAGACAGGCTAACTGAATGACAGATTTTAATTAGGTTGTGCAATTGCATCAATGTATTGAGATGATGATTGGTAGAAACTGCAGAAAGCTCCTTCTGTTGCTATCACATCTATGCAGAAGTTCAGCAGCATCAAATAATTCCATTTGCCATTTTGTAAACTGATACCATTCTTAGTTTTTCTGTGAAATATTGCCAAAACTACTCTAAGTGTGTACGTTAACTGAAAGTATACAAGTTTTTGTATCTCTGTAATATCTGAAGTAAAGTGTGTATACATATATGTATGGTACGGTAGAGGCATGATGGGATTCTGCTGTCTTTAGTCAAACCATCTCTTCCTTTTCTTCTACTGCCACAGTCCCTTTGGTCACCATCAGCCCTCTGCAATCCAGTGATCTAAAAAACAAGGAGTGGCGGTGACAAAGCATCAGTGGGAGGCTAAAATCCGTGTGGCATGTGACATAGAGAAAAGGTCACATTGCCCTGCATCAGCCCTCTTTTAAGTTAATTAAGGCTTCTTTTTTTCCCTAATTCAACTGGATGGGCCTCCAGGCAAAGTGCTATTTGTAACAGCACCACATTCAGGAGTCACCCAGTCTGATGGTGGTTATGCCCCTGCATTTCCCTATGTCTTCAGGCTATGAAGCATCAGCTCAGCCCTCCACTCACTTTTCAGGTGTAAGTAGTATTGCTCCCAAGTCATCTGGAAAAGGGTGCTAACCTGATCAGCCTGATCTAGGTGACCATCCTTCAAAAAACAAGCCCATGAGCACCACGGAACAAAGCAGGAAGAAGATGCAAAGGAAGTCTCAAATGAGAGGCCATGATAATTTCAGTCTTCTCAACTGTGGATGTGCAATGGACTCCTACGTACAGCAGCAAAATAGCCACCAGTGGAACATCTAAAGAGGAAAGGAGATTGAAACACATGGCCAAGATGTGCCCCAGGTCTTTGAAAGGGCAGATCTCAGGCTGGGCAGCAACGTCTGTTTCTTTTATCATCTCTGTCTCCATCTTGGCTGGGAGATACGTTCCTGCCCTGTCCCCTGTGTGCTTGTGCACAGATGTATGTTGTCTGAGGTAGTGTTCACAACACTGGACATGCTTGGAGTCCTACTAAAAGGGCTGACCTCATGATCTTGTTCTTGATCTCTGTGGATGCATTCACAAACAGCCCCAGCCAGTCTTCTGATTCTTCCTGGCATTGATGTCTGCTGTGGATCAGCTCAGACTGTCTCTGAGCCTGTGTTCAGAGCAAATTTTTCTGTGCACGCTATGCCATATGGTTAAAAGAAACAGCAAGATGTTTTACTGAGGTTCATAGTTCTCATCCAAGGCAAGGGCAAACAACAGATTGTTCTCTCCAAAACCCACTGGTGGCAGAGTCCTGGTGTTGTAGCCACTCCTCACCTCATCCGACTCTTGCTCCTGTGTTTACTCAACATCTCTGTAAGGATTTTCACAGCTAGCTTGGTTTTGTGAAGCTTTATGCATACACGTTTCACACACTGTTTCCCAGAGCATCTTGGTTAGACGGATGCCCATCCATGATGAGTTGAGTAGGGGGCTTGTTTGACGTCACCATGCATTAGAGTATTTCCCACGCTTACATGAGACCTTAACCTCATTGAACTCAAAGATTACAGCTGACTGTTGAAGACCAGAGCTGAGTCCATCTGCATCAACCCAGAGAGACACTAGCTGAGTAGACACAGGAAATTATTCCCAGGTTTGCTGCTGGGGTGACTAAAATCCTCCCAAATCCATCTTCCCTGTATTAATTAAGGTGTAGTGGGTAAGCTTGTCTCTTTTCAGCTGCTACCAATTGCTCATTTCCAGCAAGGAGATAACAGCTAGGAGGTGACAAGATTGCCCCTTCTTTCCCTTCCACTCAATTTTGTTTCCTGCCTCACTAATAAAAGTTTTAATAATCACCTTGAATTGTTTTTCTCCATTTAAAGTATTTTTCTAGTGCAAGAAAATGTCAGCTTCAGCCTTGTAAACTGCTAAGTGAATGGTAGAAATTTGTTTGTGACAACTACATAACAAATTAAAAAGATCTGAGTGTGAAAAAAAATCAGCAACCTCCAACAATGTCAGAAGACCAAATATTTCAAACAATGTCTGCTTGATCTTTGCCTCGGGTTGCGAACTCTTCTCTCAAAGGGGTCCAGAATTAATACTGGCTGCAGGTTTCCCTGCTCATTTACTTAGACTCGAGATACCTCTTTAACTTATGTGGCCTGTGCCCTCTGTTAAATTTCACAGGTAAATTTGTGGTCACAGCACCACTCCGCAGGGGTAGACGTTAATGTGGATAGGTGTTATGCCCATGCTAGAATAAATAAAGTGGTGCCAGGTCACAGACACAGAAATACAATCCTCTGCTCTGCAAAAATGGTTACAACAGCCCGTGGCATGCTTTTGTTCTGGGCCAATTAATGCTCTCCCAAACAATTCTTGGGTGCAGTTTGGGAGTTAATGTGTGCCAAGGAACATTCCCAGTTGGTCTGTTGGATGAATCCATCCTGGTTTTGAAAGCTGAGATAGTTTAATAGATGAATGCAGCCAGACCATGTCAGTTGGCCTTGGTGTCTGGGAATACTCCTGGGCACATTTAATTTACTAGTGAAGATGTAGCCAGAATGTCTCTTCAGGACCATCCATTACTTATATATCTGTGTTGAAGTCAATGATTTTTGTACTACTCTGATTGCATCCCACTGCCTCTGGTTTTAAAACTCCTATTTTTCCTTTGGCTGCTGTAGCTGATCTGGGACATGATACGCTGTCTTCATAAATTTGTGCTGTGTCAGTTTTCTTGGTCTTCAAAGATGCTCAGATTCCAAGAGCTGCTGGTTAGTTTGGTTTTTTTTTCCCACTCTGAGATGATTAAGCAGCTTGATTGTAGTCAATTAAAAGGCATCTTTTCTCTTTTGCAGCTTATGTTGTGAGGCTTTTTTTTTGTTGGGTTTTTTGTTTGGTTGGTTTTGTTTTGTTTTGTTTTTTTCTTTTCTACCTTTTTAGATTCTGTCTGATATATTTAGATATCACAGTCACTGTTAACTCCATTGGAGTGTGGATAGTTGTTTACTAAAAACCTTCTGGTGGCTACCTAATTTTTAACTCTACCAGTGCCTCCCGTGTTCCTGAGCTGCTTGAAGTGGGATATGTGAAAAAGGGTAGAATTAGATTAGGTACTAGGAAGATATTCTTCCTGGAGGCAGAAATTCTTCCCTGTGAGGGTGCTGAGGCCCTGGCACAGGTTGCCCAGAGGAGCTGCGGCTGCCCCATCCCTGGCAGTGTTCAAGGCCAGGTTGGACACAGGGGCTTGGAGCAACCTGCTCTAGTGGAAGGTGCTATGGCAGGGGGACAGAATAGGATAGTCTTTAAAGGCCCTTCCTACCCAAACCGTTCTGTGATTCTACAATTCTATGTCTCATAAGAACAGTAGGGAGCATGGTGGTACTGCTCTGCACAATGCTGCTGCAAAGATCTCAAACCTTCTGACTACCTTTGTGCTGCTAAACTGCAAAGAACTGGAGCCAGTTTTATGGCCCTGGAGCCCACTCTTAGTGTGGCCACATGCATAATTATTAAAATCCCTTATCCTCCAGATCGGACTGGTTGCATCCAAACTGGGATGGTCACAAATCACCCTAACCCTCACACGGCATCTAGACACTGTTTCAGTCAGTGTTAGTTGACCTAGACAAAAAAAAACATGCCAAGCAGTGTTCTAGGAATGTAAAATATGTGTGACTGAGTACTAGGGCTGAGGCATAAGGCTTCATAAGTGTAGGCATAGCCTCATTGTACCTCTTTTTAAGGTTAATGGAGAGCATTTGTGTCCCACTGTGTCCCAGAAGGTAGGGGTGAGGCTGGAAAATGTATGGTTAAAGCTTCTGAGAGTTTCCAGCATGGGCAGCATGCTTAACATGCCATCCCTACCCTGACCTCATATGAAGAAATGTCTCTGTGTCAGTTCAGACATTTATTCTGTTTGTATTTTTCTGTCCTCAATGAAAGAAAGAAATCTAACCCACCAAAAATCTCAGACATTGTTGTTCCTGGCTGTAATGTTCATAGCTAGTTTCTGAGATGTTTTGTCCCCATTGGCATCGCTGATGTTGAGAGTAATTCTCCATTCCTAATGGGAGAGGTTTGGAGTCTGTGAATAGGAGTCTGAGAGGTTGCAGTTCCCCTCAAATCCTTGCTATTGATCTCTCAAATGTGGACTAAAAGTGAAAGCACTAACCAAAAATAAACCAAAACAAAACAAAGAGCTGAGTGATGCCTTCCTGTTCTTATACTGATTTATGTTGGTTAGGGCAAGGAAGAGACAGACTTGGGGAGAACAGGAGGTGCTTGAAAAGTCTTTAAAATTGTAGCCTTCATTGATGATACTTGCTCAGATTGTATGTAAAGGTCGAACTAGAGCTTTTCAGGTTCACAACATATACTGTGCAGAGATTTTTTACATAAAGTGAAGCATCTTATCACTTGTAAATGTCTTTTCACTAGTTATTAAGTGGACAGATTTGATATCTCAGTTTGGTGTTTATTCCCAAACTTATTGCGTATGGTTTTGGATTACCTGAAAAATATTAACCATCTGGGCTTGAATTATATGAAGAATCTGATTATTAAACCAGACTGTAGCTATCAGGTCCTTGGAAACCTTTCTTCCAATAGCATGAGAAGGTGAAGTGCCACTCTGGATTTGAGAGCTGGGCCTGGTGTAGGTACTCTCAGCTCTCCACAGGGATCAGTTCCTAAATGGTGACTCTCCCTTCCTCTTCCTGCTCTCTTTCAACTCTAAGCCATCTGAGGAACATCTCACTGTCATCTTTTTCAAAGCATAGTAAAGGGGAGTCCTGTTTCCACAGACCCTTGTCCATAACACTTTCCAGGCAGATGATCTTAAGCCATTCTTGCTCCAAACCAGCACTGTCAGTTTGCATGGATCAGCAGAATGATTATTAAATGGTCGTGTAAACACTGTTTCAGTCAAACACGGCGTACTGATCTCCCTTGATTATCCTATTCACCACCAAGATGGCTGGTAATGCCTGGAGTTAAAATGTGGTTGTGATGCCGCAGAGATGAGGTTCAGGCTTTGATGATACAGATCTGATCAATGTCCATACATCCCTTAGATGGCTGCTGGATGCTTGTGCAAAGGTCAGGCATCTTTAGTGCTCTCCCAGAAGGTTTTTAATGGAGTGAGCTGCTAGCCTTTATCCTTTCTCATAATTTTATGAGGCAGAATCCTCCCTCCCCCAGGCAAGGAGCCAGCCTGCCACTAGCTATTCGCTTTAAAATTATGATGAAGCTTAAAATAAAACACAGCCATGGACTGAACCCACTAACCCTCAGTCCAAAGGTATTAAGGCTCCTGGCTGATAGAGACAATATCTAGTTCTTGGAAATGTTTTGCTTCTAGCACCCTGGATGATTAGGAAGAGAGGACTAGGAGAAAAAGATAATGATTCTGTATTTGCTGTGGAAATGGCAAGTGCAATTAGAATTGCCAACTGAGTTGTGATCAAAATTCTGATTAATTACTTACTGCTATTTCACAGAGAAGAAATTAGTGCGTATCTAATTGGCGTTAGTGAAATGTATTCTGTGCCTCACTTGCATAAATTAAATGTAAAGAACAAATCTACTGCATGTGTATGAGAGAGACAGAAAGAGAGAGCAAAAGAAAATGTATGATACCGGGCAAGATCCTCAGGTGATGTAAATCAGGACTGCTCTGTAAAGTCTCTGGATGGCAAGGCTGGGACCCAGGATGCTGAAAGATGTACTTTGTTTTGGGTGTTTACTGAGGGTCTGTGCTATACAAAAAGAAGAGGTCAGACCAGAGCATCACAGCAGCCTTTCTTCTAGTCTTATCGAATCTCACTCTATCAAAACCAGTCACAGCAGTATCAAATCCTGTTTTCAGCTTACGATACCATGGCACCAACCCCCACCACACCATCTGAGACTTCCTATCGTATGATTTTTGTTTGCTTATTTATTTCAATTTCAGCTCTGCACATGCTCTAGGCACATGTACAATAATGGCAATTGCACATTGTACAAAGCACATCAATAATTTTAGTATGAAAGAGAAGGAAAATGCAGAACTATGTTTCCAGTGCTTTAATTGGCAGGACCACATTATGTCAATGAAGCGGGGACACGGAGGACTGATTAGATAAATTCCCCTTGCAGTTCCAGCACCCAGCACTGAAGTGCCCACCATGTTCTGAAAATGAAATGTATTCATTAAAAATGTATCTGCTTTTATTTTCCCTCTGGTGTCTTTTTAGCTTTTTTTTTCTCAAAAAACCCAGAATCTTATGGAAAAGAAAAAAAACATCCCTAGATGGGTGTTTCGGCAGTGCATTTTCTCTCTATAAAGAAGACAACTTGGTTCCTTGGTGGAGATGGCTGCCAGTGTCAGTGGTAATTAGATAAGCCTCCTCCTCCCTGTTGACCCTCAATTAACTTTTATTCTCCAAGCAGAAATGGGAGAATAGTTGCAGAAGTGGAGAATGAAACAGACCCTCTCATTTTGCTAATATGTGGAATTTATTGTTACCTTGAAAGAAGTTATTTTTCTAAGCAGAGGCCTAATTCTGCTTACTCAGGTATAGGTGTAGCTGTATTGAGTTTACAGGGTCACTCCAATATACCCCAAAATTGCAATGAAATGAAGCAGCTATATTAACTGCCTTGCAGCACCTTGCCATTATCCTTGTTTTTCCTTGCTCTTGCCTACCCTCATTACAGTGGCATGGAAGTATATGTTCTAAACATAAAATATTATTTTTATTTTCTTATTATTTTCATAATGAACCAGTGTCCCACTTAGTTAATAAATATTTCACTTCTGTCCACTTGAGTCTGAAAGGGCACAGACATCACCAGTCAGCTATAGCAGTCTTTCTTTTCCTCTCTTCTTATCTCTGCCTTTCTTATCTCCATGATCTTCTTTTCTCTGTCTCCTCCCCCTCCAGACAGCTTTATTAAATTCAGATCTCTACTTTCTACCTCTGTGTCTGAGCTCCTGTTCCTTGTGAGCCACTGAGAGCAAAATTAAAAAATACGTCAAGATTCCCTTGTCTTCCTCTTCCCCTCAATGTCCTTGCCAGTACAGGGATCCTTTCCACAACACATCGTTCTGGTTGGTTATTCAGGTTGCTGACTGCAGTGCAGCCAGAATTATTAACCCATTTTGGATCTCAGGGAAACATAATATGCAAGAAAATGTGAATGAATTTTTGACATAACTTACTGGGGTTTAGGGCAGATGTGGGTTAGAAAGTGAGATCTCTGCTGAAAGCTCTTCCCCAGGGAAGTTATACATAAACAGAATTTCTGTGGCTTTTGTAGAGAGTGGCTATAACCCACTTATAACCCACATCAAGACTTATTTCTGTCTTGATAAGGCAACTTAAATTTAGAACTGGACCTGCTGGATTAGGCCTAGTGCTTGATATTTAGTACTTAGTACTCAGTACTTAGTGTACTCTGATTTTGGAATGAGTCTTTCCATGCTAGTGGGATACAAACACAACCTACAAGGCTTCAGCCTGGTGTCCCCTACGTTTCCTAGATAAAGCATGTGGAAACTGAGCGGACCCTGCCAGATGAGCTCTTTGTAGGATCTTCAAACTGTCTTGGCTCTTCATGGCACCCTAGGAGTTGGGAGTTGCCCTCTGATGGCCCAGAACAGCAGATGCTGAGAGCCTGTCAGTTAAGCTTTTCTATTAGTATGCCCGCTAAATGAAATAAATACTGGTATTTTTGATGCCATGGAATAAACAACTAAAAACTGTGCTTGACCTCCTCTTATGCATCTGTCTGGCAATGCTGGTGTTTGTTATACCAAAAAAAACCCAGACCCCAAATTGTCCATACTGGCAATTCTCTTCATAAAAGTTAGATAATATAGACTATTATGCGTGAAGGGCATCTTTTAATATCGTGGATGCCTGTGCTAAGCAGCCTTTGGGAATACTATATTGCTATGCCTGTCTTAACTCTGTTTCAGTGCTCTTTTTTATCACTGTGCTAAAGCACTGAAAAGTCTCAGAAAACGAAATCTGTTTAATACACCTGTCTGTTTTCCCATGCACAGCTAGTGTATTCCTACATGACAGCTTTGAATGAACTTTTGTAATGATTGAATATTTGTATGCTTAACCACATATTCAGGACAACAATAAATAAATGCATAGTACCCCAAAATTAGGAGTCTCAAAAATATTATTGACTGTCATGTTTTAAGGTTTGAGTATGAGGTATGAACCCTGAAGAACCTTTTTCTCTTTTTTCACATCAATCCCCATCTAGGAATGCAGCTTTATAGTCTTATTCTCAGATAGGGTCAAAACATCAGCTGTTTTATATTGGCCTAAGCAGCAAGCTGTCATCAAATAGACCACCTGAGGAAGTGGCCTGCTGGGAATCCATTTTAACCATCCAAACTGAGACATTCAAACCTTTGCAAGCTGAACCACCAGAAATTACAGGGAAAAGCAGAGAACAAATGGGCTTTGGTTTTAGTCCCTTCAAGTGCCATATGATGGGCCGTTACTTCTCTTTTCTGTTTCCCATTGCAGAATGGGATGTTTTCAGACTAAACAAGTCCCTGTAACCTGAAACCCGACCATCATTTATGGAAGTACCCTGTGCAGCATGGTTAATAAATAAAAAGTTAAGAAAAATAAAAAGACAACCTTTCCACTATTAACAAAAGACTCTTCAAAGCTATTCTTTTGCTCTGGGCTTTTAAAATAATAAGCTGAAAAAATACATTAGAGAGCAGGCTCCTTTCTAGCCACTTCATATTTCATTTTGCTTCTCACTTGTCTATTTATTTTCACGTCTTTCCTGATTACTTCTGAATTGTAGAAAGACAACATTAGGCACAATGAGTTTTAAATATACTCCCTGACCAAAATGACTCCAAGGGCTGTCTGAAATTTCAAACAGCTCACTATAAGTCTTGAATAAAATGCAAAGGGAATTAGAGCAGGACAGTCAGGACTGCATGGGTGTTTGCAATGATCCACCAGTGTAGTTATTCTTTTTCTCTCTGGGCACCAAACCACACAGCCAGGATCAGTGTGACTCTTGTGTTCATTCACATTTATATGAAGATGAAGAACACTATCTGGTAAAGTACAAGAGATACTCCAGCTCCAAACCTACTCTTTTCCTGTTGGAGTTGTCCATAAGACTTTGATGGCACAATAAAACAGGCTTTTGACTACTTAAAACAAACACATGAGTGTAACTATTTGCAAAAGTAAGCCTCAAAGCTTCTTCAAACCATCTTGCAAGTGTGTGAAGTTATGTATGGAAGTACCATTAGCATCACAGATCTTCAAGTAATTGTCATCCCTGTCAGCTTCTCTAGATACACTCTAAATTGGGAGTTTTGTCACAGTAAACATAGAGAAACCTAAAGTACAGATATACTATATTTTATAAAGCCCTCAGAAGCTTGATCTAACTTTGTAGTTAGCCTTTCTTTGAGCAAGAGGCTGGAATAAATGGCATGGAAATCTCTTCTGACCTATTTTTCCTTAAGACTGATGTAGGTGTGGTATTTTAGGACTATGCCTACAGACACATTTTCTTATAAGTGGTATTTGAAATCAGCCTCCTTCCATCCCCGCACCTATGTTGGTTCCAGAGGTTAAAAGTTAGGGTTTTAGGCTCTCGTGTTTGCTCAGATGTCTCTTTTGCAATAAATTCCCTATTTCCGTGCTTTCCAAGGCATTCTGCTCAGTGCACCCTCCATTTCCTATCACCTGAGCTGTGCTGCTCAGGAGCAGACACCTTTGGTCTGCAGGGTCACTGCACCAGGCACAGCTGGGAGTATCTGGATCCAGGGACTTAGCCATCATAGTTACAAAAGCCAAATGTAGAATGTGGTCTTTCTGATAAAAAATTTTGTGGCCTTTTTACATCTCTGTCAGGATAGGGGGATTGCCTTTCTTATTTTCTAGATTAACATAGTGGTAGCTTCACCTCTCTTCTTTTGGTCTTTCCCCTTCTTCACAACTGGACAAGACAGTTACTTTAAAGGTGAGTACGGAGCTGTCATTTCCTACTAATTTCAGAACAGGAGCAGCTATTACCCTAGCTGTGCTGCATCCTCATTAGCTACATCATTAGGAGTTGGGGTCATTTCACCTAACTTCAGCTGTCCAAATGCAGGCCTTCTATCCAAATTAGCTGTCCAGGTTTCCCATATAGCCACTAGAGACAGATACCTCCAGAAGTGATAAAATCTATCCAAGGAAATTCAGGAATGAATGGCCCTCTAAAAGTCTCTCCTCTCTCTCTAATGATTATTGTCTAGATGAACAGCTTAGACTAGACAATTAGCTTAGACTAGATGCTTAACATTTAAGCTGCTAAAATTAATGCGATGAATCCCATTCTATCTGCTCAGTTAATGACTGTAGCCTTTGTATCTCAAATTTTAGCTCTTCAATATGTTTTCATAGGTATTCAGATTCTGTGCTATGCTTTCAGATTAATTTTGACTTCTAAGGCTTAAAATACTTGCCTCCCATTACTGTTCATTGTCATAAATATGTCATGGCATAATATAGCTGTCTGTACGTGTAATGAAATCCTTCTGCTTTAAGATTCAACTCCATAGCCCATACAGGACTAATATTGCTGAAAATCACCCTAATAATGTCACAGGGAATCTTGTGCTTGCAAACCTTTCTGTCATGAGCACAGACTCTAGGACTGTGCCTTCAGCCAAGGCAGGTACAAATAAGATTTCAACATTTTTTATAACTTACCTGGGAAGGAAAGAAAGAGAAAGAAAAGAAAAAGAGAGAGAGAAAGGACTGCTCACGAAATTATATTGTAGGCATTGGGCAGTTGGGCAGAGAGCTCAAGAGGTCACCTCACCCATCCATTTGCTCCAAAGTGATAGCTATATATATAGAATGTACCCAAAATAAATTAACATAACCTGCTAGAAAAACCGTTCAGTTATGTTAATTCTACCAGGTTCCTAACTGGCTTTGCTATTTACTCTTCCTTTTTCCTAGAAAGTTGTTTTCCTAATTTCTAACCTAAATCTTTCTGGTTAAAATATTTTTTTTTTGTTCTCTTTGTATTGAACATGAGAATCCAGCCTACCTCTCTAATAATTTTTCTCAAACTTCTATAAACTAATTATACCCTTTAATATACTAGTTGAAATGTATATCAATATGAAAGACTTCAGTCTTTCTGGGCTGAATTTGTGATAATTAAAATATGTTTGTTTAAATGGCAAATTTGAGGGGAAAAAAAAGGCCTTTTCAACAAAATAGTTTTACAGAAAAAAATTCATTGCTCAAAAAGATTATAATTTTTCAGGTAAAACTGAAAACTTAGTAAAATTTTGCTATTTAGTCAAAATATTTGATTTGTTAACGAACAAAGAAAAAATCAATTCTGGGCAAATACTGAACTTTGTTCTTTCACTCCTTCACCTATATCTTATAAAATTAATTGTTACTTTTAAGCTTATTTCTAACATGAATACTTCCAAAATCTGCAGGTATTTGGTATTTTCCTTCTGGCCCACATCTAGTGGAAAATTGTTCAGTCTCTTTGCTAGTCTGTTCCCAGGACCAAAGAACTGTTCTCTCTGGGAAGGAATGATAGTAATAGTAATATTGAAGTGGAGTTCCTTGCAAATTTTATTCTGGGGCAGTTAATTTTAACCCTTGACTTTATTTTTGGAGAAGAAAAGGATGATTTGTCTTTGCAGTGTCTGCAGGCCAAGCAGGGAAAGAGAAGCTGGGAACATTCCCGTCTATAACAGAACCTGGCAGCGATAGTCCTAATAGAGTTCAAGTTTATTTGACTAATTCTTTCACCACTTGTCAGAGAACATACTTTTGTTTGTGGTAACAAAACAAGCTCTTTCCTTCCCCTTTTCTCCAGTGAGTAGCACAAGCACTTGTGTGGAGCACACATTGCTGCTAACCGTTGTGATGTTTGCTGTCAAACTCATTTATTTATGCAACCACTGTGGAAAAGCCTGGGGCCCATAAGCAACCCTGAAAGATTTCAGAGCCCTGGTGTGGGGTCATGAAAGGGAAAGTAAGGGGGAGGGTGAAGCCTCCACTGGTTATGAGAAAGGAACTGACACAGGAAATAGTCACATATGGCACAGATTTATTGTGTCCGGGACTTCCCATTCAAAACTCATTATATCCACAGCTCAAAGCAGTGCATGGCATGGCCACATTCATTCTTAGGTCTGGCATCTGATAAAATTGCTGATCTGCTTTTGGGTGGCAGTGATAGTTTTATCATTCCTTGGCCAGAGAGACAGTGACTGGAACTGTGTCAGGAAAGACTCTGTCTCTTTACATTGAGCCCTGAATATCAGTTTGACTAAAGTAACATCCCTTAATTGAACCATGACACAAGGTGTGGGCTGGGAACCCTCACTAAAAGGGCACTTCAGATTTACTGACCCACCTCCTCTGAGAGTGCTCAAGGTATATTGTCCTGGTTAGGTTATTCTCCTCCCTAGTTTTTCGCAGTTTTGTGCAACAGGCTCAATATTTTCTCTCAAAGGCAAAGACCAAAGATGATTCCTCTGACTCAAGAGGTTCCTGACCTGCAAATCACTGAAAGCTTGAGGAGCATTTTGGGTGAACATTGTTATATGTAGTCTGTGTCCCCATGTTCTTTCTAGATGACTCTTTGATCATTGTTGGAAAGCATTCTGGCCTCAGAGAGGTTCTGGTCTCTCTTGTTATGACTTTACTTGTGCAGTTATTCAGTAAGGTCAAGAATGAGTAATTACTATAGTGCCTTGGACCTAGGAACCTGCAATTTTTGTTGCTAACTTGGAAAAATATACTACCATCTGTAAGATATGTGCCTTATCTCTTAGGCATGGGGGAGCTCTGAAGGGTTGTTGCTAGCATAAAAATATATAACCGTATGAAAGATGCAAATAATGCTTTATTTCACAGTCAATAAATATTAGCAATGTGTGTGGCTATATCAATGCATGTAAACAATGAATGCAAGAACTAATATTTCATGTACTACACCTGTTTATCTGTGGGTTTGTATGTGAATGTGTATATGCAGATCCTGTGACCCATAGTAAGAGTGAGCTTATGCTATGCACTTTCTTTCAGTGCCAGCACTAATTGTTGTTTTTTTACTCGGGCACCTACTTTTACAAAACTTGTAGGAACATAGTATCTTTGAATCCACAAATGTGACTGAGATTGGACCGAAATTGAAAAGTTTTTTATGAAGGAATGATAAACAGGAGAGCATAAAAACCCACACAGTGTGATGTTAGGAGACTCATTTACTTCTAAAATATTTTTCTTTAAAAGAAAGAATTAACAGCCTAAAGCAATCATTCAATTTTTGTTTACATCATCCTTGCTATGAGTATGTATTTATGTGTGTGTACCTCACACATATATGTTGTCGTGGTTTAACCCCAGCTGGCAACTCAGCCGCACACAGCTTCTTGCTCATTCCCCACCCCAGTGGCATGGGGGAATCTAAAAGGTAAAAGGGAGAAAACTCGTGATTTGAGATAAAGATAATTTAACAGGTAAAGCAAAAGCTGAATGCACAAGCAAAGCAAACCAAGGAATTCATTCAACCACTTTCCATCAGTCAGGTATTCATACATCTCTAGGAGAGCAGGGCTCCATTACATGTAGTGATTGCTTGGGAAGACAAACACCATCCCCACTTCCTCCTCCTTCCCCCAGCTTTATAATCTGAGCATGATGCCACATGTTATGGAATACCCCTTTGGTCAGTTGGGGTCATCTGTTCTGGCTGTGTCTCCTTCCACCTCCTTGTGCACCCCTAGACCACTGGTGGGGTGGTATGAGGAGCAGAAAAGGCCTTGACTCTGTGTAAGCACTGCTCAGTAATAGCTAAAACATCCCTGTGTTATCAACGCTGTTTCCAGCACAAACCCAAAACATAGCCCCATACCAGGTACTATGTAGAAAACCAGCACATACATACACAAATACATGAGCAAGCACACATGCCACCATGCATTCCTATGTGTCCTCCCAACACATACCTTGCAAGAAACCTGACATAAATAACTTCGTATTGCATACCTGTGTGGTTTTCCCCCCAGGGGAACAGTGGTAGACTCAGTTGAGTGATATCCCTAATTTATAGCCAGTGGGATTTCTAAAAACGATTCACCTGCTGAAGCTGATGGGCTTCTTTTCACTTACCTACCTAAAGGTTTACACCATCAGCATCTGCAGAGCCATTGCTTTCAAAGGATAAATGTGTTAGCATGAGGACCCTGTGCCAGGCATTAAACAGGAGAATGAGGGCCGAAAATCTTAACTCAAGAAACATAAAACCTTGTGTACAGAAAAAAGCAACTGACCTCAGAATAATTTACCTTTGCTAGATTTCTGAGGTCCTTGCTGGGCCTTCCCTCCCACACCCATGCATTTGAATGTCAGCAGGTCAAAAGGAACAGTTAATGCTGATGAATATTTCCCCCTCAGCAAAGATATGTGCTGGGGACCCCAAGGCCAACAAATTGCAATTTCCAAACAGTGTCCCATTTATCTCTCCCCTCCCCCTTCCTCCCCCACTTGGTTTTATATTTTTGTAACTATAATTGTAGTTAAATTAGAAATAACCGAGCAACAAATCCAATCGGATGGAAAGAAAATTGAAGGAGATTTATTTTATTTTGATAAAAAACTGACATTGCCTTTTGTTTTTGTCAAAAAAAGACTATATTTTTCCTTGTACTGTGAATTGTGAAATCTATCATGAAATGGGTAAAAATTATTGAAACAAATGGTGGTGTTAACCTGAAGGGGAAAATCATTAATGTTGATGTATTTCATTCAATTTTAAATGTAGAATTTATTTTATTTTATTTTTTATTTGTTTGGCATTAGGGAACTAGGAAAAAGACAGGAGACTTGCAAAGGATTCTATGTGCCTTTAAGTCAAAACATCTATTTTAAAAATACTCTTCCCTCCTTCTCTCCTGCTCCATTTTTCTAAATAAAGGATATGAGATGTTGCTGTTGTTGTTGGGTTTTTTTCCTAAGCAAAGAGGACCCCCTCAGAGCATTTTTCTTTTCAAATGTGAAATGAGGTGGAAAATCCTCATTTCACGACAGGAAGGACAAATATTGACACAAAGTTAATATTTGTCAGGCGCCCTAGAAACAACCTGAGTGCTAAAATCTCATATAGATATATATGTTTGTGTGTCTACGTGTGTGCATGCATGTATATAATTAAATAATAAACTTGATTTGGTGATAGGGGAATCTGCAGAAAGCAAAGTATGCTCTCTGAAGTGGAGGAAACAGCTGTAGAGGGTGAATATTCACACTCTCCACATATTATTTCTCTCTGTTTCTTGCACCAAGCAGAACATACATACATGGCACACTTGCGTGTGAGTGCACCTGACGCACACATTCCCCCTTCCTCTGCTCAGGTGATGTTCATTGTTACAGATATGAACATCTTCTCCATCTTTCACACCTATCTGTAGGGTCTCTGATTGACTCACACATGCAGGTTTCTCTTTTTTCCTCATTTTTTTCCTCCCTTTCATGCACATGTGTGTGCAAACACACCCACACACACAAATATATCCTGTTTAATCCAATTTCACCCATTGCAGTGGGGTGCTTCTGGAATTTATCACTGTTATTGTTCATTGCCAATGTAAATAGCACATGTCAGCTCAATATTCAGTGGTCACTCAGTATTTATTAAGTCCTGTCCACTCTGGCCTTTTTTAGAGGAAAGCCCTGGGGCAGATTAGCTGCTGGCCCTGACATGCCGCGTCACTTATCTGTTCGCATTGATTATGAGAGTCAGCTGTGGCCAGGACTCACTTTTTCCTTCTATTCTCAGACCCCTCTTACAAGCACCCCTGCTTGGATTTTCATGAGGAAATAATCAGATTAGGGCTTCAGTGGCGAGTTCATATGGAGTTCTCTTTCTCCAATGTGCTACTAACTGAATAAACGTGTTTTGTGGTAAATTGTAAATGACATTATGATTACTAAGGCCAGCATGGGTTTCATTTAAAAGTGATCGAAATTGCAGGCTGCAGAAATTGTGACTGGCAGATAAGGCCATTTGGAAGGAGACAAGCAACGATGCGTGTGTGTGCATGGGCGTGCATGTGTGTATGCACAGGAAACCAAACAAACCCACTTTACAAGACAGGCAGGACAAAAAAGTCCTGGGAAATCATAAAATATCATCAAATCCCATTTGTAGACAAGGGAAATGTCACCAGGGGGGGCCTACAGGCTGTTTCTGGGAGAGCAGACGATGAGATCTGTTAGCCTTTGTGGGCTGGCTGCCTGCTGCAGGGTAAGTCCTCCCAGTGCCCCAGGACAACACTGAACATCTCCAAGTGCAGCATTTCCCCTTCTGTTTCTCAATGGAGTTCCCTCTCCCTCTCTCCCTTTCCCCCAGCACATGCCAATAGCAAAATGCTTGCACTGATAATACAAAACTAAAAAGGAAAGACAAGAAAAATTGAAAGAAAATGTTAAGCTAGTGTCTAAAAATAGGGGCTTTTGCACAGATCCTATCTCACTTGGACATCCTCCCTGAACAGAACATGACATTTATCTAATTTCATTGCTTTCCTTGGTGACTTGCAGAGCAAGAGCTTATTCTGGGAAATGCTCACAGACCATGGTCTGCATATGAGGAATCCCCTTGAAATAACAGATTAAATGTCCACAGAATCCAAGCATCAGGATGTAACTATAAGCAGAGCCCACAATGATTTATCCTAGTTCTTTCCCAGTTATCTGTTATTTCCTTCTACCAGTGAGTTTCACATTTCCTTGAAAAGGGAATATCATCTTATTCATCCAAAAGTTTGTGACTTTTAAGGATGTTGATGTCCCTTTCTTTTTATCATTAGTGCCAGGCACTTCTGATCTGCATGCACATCCCCAGAGCTGCTGAATGAGGCACACAGAGTTAGATTAGACATTGGCCATGCTTTACCTAACACGTTTGTGAGCATGGATAGCTAGAGAAGAAGCAGGCTTGGTGAGGGAAACATTATAGCTGGTTACAGCAGCAAATTCCTCCTTTGATTTTATTTTGAAGAGAGGAAGGAAAAACAGAAACCCACACCTTTTCCTAAGGTGCTGCAGGCAGAAAAGTTTATGGTTTTGATGCCTGTATCTGAACTTGTTTACTTTTATTCTCTCTTTGTAATCATTGATGATCTCATCATTACAGCCCAAGGCCCGGTTTCTCTCATCTTAAAGCCTATATTTGGTCAAATGGAGCATACCTAACTCAGAAGACTGTATGGATTACACGTCTTCTGTACAGAGCCTTCCAGAAAAGAATCCTCTTGACTTGTTGCAACAGACACTTGGGATGAGATCTGGTGGTAAATTCTCACACACATGGAAGTGTCTTAGCTCCTGTTGTATTCAGTGAAATAATACTTAAAGTGAGGGACCCTAAAGTGCCTTTTGTACTCACATGGATGTTGTGTTATACCTGAAGATGTAGCTACCCAAAGAAGTCCAGGCAACATTATATATGTGTGTTTAAGTGACAGGATCCTACCTCAGGGCATCCCATGCAATACTACATACCTGCCTGGGTCAGATCTCCACTGATCACAATGGGAACCTAGACACTTGGAGCTCAAGTAAGGGTTTCTGCTGTTTGTAGATGTCTAAATCTGATGCTTTCTTCTAGCTTTAAAACTGGGTGAGGTGGTTCACTGCTGTAGTAGATTAATGATGTTATGGTCCTGTCTAGTTGTTTTGTTAGAGATACAATTGCTGTGAGTGGGATGAGAGGGTTTCATGTAGAGTTAAATTATTTTTCCAAAGAATTACAGTCATTCACTGATTTGTTATCCTGATACAGGTTTAGAACCAGGAGAATGTGGAAGATGCAAGGACATAATAGGGACATAATGCTGTGTCAGACCAAAGGTCCATCTAGTCATGCCTGCTCTTTCAACAGTGGCTGTAATTTGATGTCTAGAAAGAACAAGTTAAGTGTACATGATGCTTCTCTGTCATTTATTAGCAAATCTTCAACTATTTTCAGTTTAGGAATATCTTGAGTTAGATCAGGTAGGTGAGGTTTCTACCTATTTAATATCCCTTAGTGTCCAGGCTTCACTTACAACTATACACTTCAACACCAACAAAAGTGGCTTGAGCGTTGAATAGGAAAATAAGCAGTCATAACACAAAATATTGAGATGATGTCTGAAAAAATAATTACTATTTGTTTTTCCTCATCTCCCTCTATTTTATTCCAGGAATTTACAGAGATGACAGTAAGTGCACCTTCAAGCCCTCAGCACAAGGCTACTTCTGCAAACAGGCAGATCACGCACTTGTCATCCTAGAAAACCTGGACCCCAGTATGGTCAGCCAGAGCATGTTTCCAGTAGTAGCAGTGGTTGGCAACTTTATGGATACCTTCCGTGATGTGACTTCACATACGTGTTATCCTACAGAGCACCGTTCTACTTTCTTTTCAGTGTTGCCATCCACCAAACTCACTACAGTTTGCTTCCCAAACCTAGAACCTCTGACTTTCAGACTTCACCTCCTGAGTGGCCAAAATGCAAACAGGCTTCCGCTAGCTATATTCTACAATGAACCACTCAGCCTTCGTGTTTTCACTCAAGGGAAATACGTCTCTCCAACCCCATCTTCTTTTTCACTGAATGAAGGGCCAGGAGCCAATTACTTTAGCTTTGAGGACAATCTTCTCTATGTTCTCCTCCATGAGAAGGAACCTGTAGAAATAGTTGCTGGCCTTTCCCTTTTTATGGCTTTCACCATAACCGAGGCTGCTGGGGAAGAGGATGAGTCAAGTATAATACATCGATTAGCTGATTTCTTGAAGGTTGGTCACTACCAAGTCAGAGTAGTCCATCATTTGCTGGGAGGTGAAAGCATGTTGAAGGTAATCTCGGCCAATGTTAGCAAAAAGAAATATCACTGCCCTAACATGGCGTTTTGCACAGCCCTTCATAGCAGGTATGGCTCACAGAAAGTGGGAAGAGGACTAGTGAGTACCCAAGCTCTGCAGCCATCTGATGCAGCTGGTCCATCAAGAGTGCTGATCATTGAACTTGGTGATCCACCAGGCCATCCAAGAAGTGAGTTGACCAGTGACAGCTTAAAGAGTTTGGCCAGAACAATTATCAACACCCATCAGACTGGAGACCTTCAGAGAGGCCTTGGCTTGCCAGTTGATACCTTAATGGTGACTCAGCCTGCCTTACTGTTTCCAGCAGAAGCTAACAACAGGTAAGTATCAGATGCAGCATCAGAAGATAAAGATCTAAGTGTTGTAAATCAATTTAACCACTTGATATGCTTATTAAGATGGAAAGTAAGTTCTCCATTGACTGAAATCTCACTAATGATGTTGAAACACTTTATAAAGTTTCCATGACAAAGGTATGCCCAAGTACTAGCTGGACTCCTGAATGTGAACTGTTATTCTGTTGGTGTTCATTAGCCTCTGTACTTCAGAGATGTACATGATTCTTCAAACCAGGAACAGCATTCCTGGAAGTCTGCCTCAAATCTATAGAGTATTGGGTAAAGCCAATGTTTCTGAAGAAGTTCAGACTATAATAACTTTTATATTTAAAACGATTAAATTTATGAATGCTTATAAATTGACGTAGCACCAGAGATGCATTATTAAAGATGGGTTGTTGCCTTCACTAACTTGTAGGTCTAAATCTTGATTCTTACAGTTTTAAAATATAAGGCCAGAAAAGACTGTTTAATCTTATACTTCGATCTCCTGCATGATATGAGCCACTGCTGTACACTTTGATACCTCAGCATTGACCTTTCTTTTTGGCTAAAATTCTAGAAAACCAACGGGTCTTGAAGATATGAGAGCTGGACACATATAATGTTACCTGAATATGTGTCTAGATTTTGGGTGCTATCCCTGGTTTTGCTGTCACAAGTACTCGTCTGCTTTCTCTTGTCAGCCTCTCTCTCTAGATTCCCACGAGAGTTTCTTGTTCTTTCCTTCACTGTTACATCAGCAAGTTTCTGGGCATTGACTCTTCCTCCTCCTCCAGATACCTCCAGAGTAATCAGATCATAGCTGTCTGCTTTTTAATAAATTGAAAGGTTTGAGTTCTGGTGAGTGTTTCTTTCCTCCTCTGTCTCTGTTTTCAGAATCCTTTTTGAATTGTGCATATCTGAAAAGCCTGCAGTTTTCCTCCATGCTTGATTCCCCAACACTGGATACTTTTAAGATTCAGCTGGACAGGGTCTTGGATCATCTTGTCTAGACCATGCTTTTGCCAAGAAAGATTGGACCAGATGATCCTTGAAGTTCCTTCCGACATGGTATTCTATGATTATATGATTCTACATCAGTGCCATAAGCAAAAGTATTATTAAATCCCATTTTCTACTGGCAGAATTCAATGATTCCATAAGACCATTTTTCCACAGAAATAGATCCCATAGTTGTTCGTTTACTCACTGTATTCCCTAGTTCCTTTCCAGTTCTAGCTTTCTAGGACCAAATCCTCTCAGTTTTTTTGCCCAGATCCTGCACACGTAATGATCTGTCTTTTCTCTTTAGAATTTATTAGCCCACCAATCCTTCCATGCATTTTATCAGCAGTGTCTTTATAGTACATATAAGTACATATAGGATCAGGCCTGCAGCTGATCTTGACAGAACACAGGATGCTCCTTTACTTTACAATAATTTTCCAATGGGAGCTGCCTTTTGAGCTCTGCCAGTTACCTAGTTCTTGGTCAGTTTTTTACAAACTATTTTTAATTTGATATTCTGTACCAGACTGACTTTTTGAGGGTCATTTTTTTTCCTCTCCTCCACAGCAGCAAACAACTCCTTCTGTCCCTCCTTCCTTCCTCTGTCCCCGTCTTGGTCCTTTTACCCTCTTGCAGCCACTATTTGTGATGGCCCACATGGCAGCCCTTATCTGCAGAGAAGGCTGTGAGGATGGGGAGGGAAGTGAGCAGACAGCAGTGTATTTCAGGCTTAGATCCTGAATCTGTATTAAAAGCATATGTGAAACATGAAAAAGGTAATGTCCCATCTGTTTTTAATACGGGACAAGGGATTTAATGTTTGGCAACATTATTGTGTAGTCTCTTGATATTACATAACGTTATTTTTTGATGTTGTGCACTACTGAGCATTACCCAAGTATAAGCATATTCCATCTATACAAGAAAGAAATTGGATTTGTCTAAGAGTTATTTTCTTTAATTAATGCCGTATCCTCTACCATTTACCACTGACCCCTGTACCATCCTGATGTCGGTTGACTGCTAGCTTTACAAACTACTACTCATATGCTCAACTTTTTTATTAAGCACTATGTGTCTTATGGTAGTAAAACAACCACAGAAGGACACTGGTCTGTGATCATAGGAATATTTTTTTTTTTCTTTTTGGTTTTGGTTAGTTAATGTTGTTTTGTTGTTGTTGTTTTGGTTGTTTTCAGGAATATTTGCTTTTTTTGGGTTTTGGTTTGTTAGTGTTGTTTTTTTTGTTGTTGTTGGATTTTGTCTTTTTGCTTAAAGTGGTGTTATATTAAGCACAGTGGGAAATTATTTCCAAGATCCAAGCTCTCAAGATATACAATATTTTTTATCGGTACAGTTGATATCACTATTGTCAGTGGGGGTATTTGTGTTATGATGTAGGACACTGCAAAACAGGACAGCAAAAAAATGTGGTAAGTTTTACAGCCTGTGATAGGAAATGTTATCCTGTCTTTATACCACTCTAAGACATGCTATAGCCTGCAGAGTGTGACAGGTGTGAGACTCCTCATTCAGTGTGTCCATTACTGATGAGCAGAACAAGTGGAGCAACAACAACTGCACTGTGGGAATGGAACAAGGTATAGATTTTTTAGAGTAAGTAAGTTCACCAGAACTCTACTAAATGCCTATAGATTCCTGAATGCACTAGTGTTACATCATGGAGGGGGAAAAGCAGAGATCATGTAAAGGAGAGGACCACCCTTTTCTGCATGCCAGGGGAGAAACCTTGTGGTTGCCTTTTTCTAGGCACAAATAACATCTTGTCCACTCTGGAGACAGCTCTCCCAGCTGTGGTTTGTCTTCCCATCTGAGCATGCTCTGTGAAACCAGTCAGCATAGCAGGGATCAGGAGAGGTTTCTAGGCAGGAGGCTGCCTTATTATAGGGATAAGAGCAGTGTTAGCTTAAAACTGTAGATTCACAGTCTCAACAGCGGAACACCTGGGATGTATATTGAAAAGAATACTAACATCACCAGACCATAGGACCAGGTCAGACCTCATCCACCCTTGGCTGCTTGGGCTTCTCTGCAGTGTTATTTATTGCTCCCCATCAGTCATAGCTTTTCTGGAATTACTCACAGCTGACATTTCTGATGCAATAAAGCCACAGATAACTTGTGAAATGAAATCAGGGTTTTCCTGTTGGGACATGTAGTATCCCCACTGTCTATCTGTCTCTCTTTAGACGATATATGCTAGCACAGGCAAGGATAATGGGGCTGGGATTACAAGTCAGGCTAAGTATCCTAGTGTATTTTTCTGTGGAAGAGAAAGAGAAATATTTTCACCCCAGAGTCATGCAAAATCCAATCAGGCTGTCAGATATACACAGAACCTGCACTCCTGCCAGGCCAGTCTCCCCATGGTTTCAGACTAGTGTCTCCACTTGCATCAAGACAACAATAGAAAAATCTTTGATCAACAGATACTGGGTGTTCATCTTTGCAGCCCAGGACAGTGAGGCTGAATGGAGCCTTGGAAACCTTGTTTGGCTGGGTACCTAGGCAGTAAGTTTGCATATCACATTGACAAACCTTTAAAAAATCAACTTGTCTGTTATGATTTGAAATGCTTTTTTACATGATTTTAATTTAACTCCTTTGTTAGGGTCACTTCAAGCATGGCTTATTGGTTTGTCAAGGAAAGACAGAGGTGATTGCTATGACTGTTATAGTCCTGCACAGCTGGACAATCAGAGAGATGACTATGACATAATTTTATCTTCCTGCAAATGTCTGTGTATTAATATATACTGCAATGTATTTACAGATAGAAATACCTGTTTTGCAAAGTTTGCCTAATATCAATATAAATATAAAAGAACAATAGAGCACAACGGCAAATGCTTTTTGTGTGTTTGTGCTGCTGGCTTTATACAAAATCAGAAATATATAGCTGGACAGTCATCCAGAAGCCATGTAGTACATATGCCCACACTAGAGCAGCATACTTTATTCCTTCTTGATGGACCTTTAATCTGCTGCAACCTGAAATTTGCAGGCATTACTCTTTCTTTATTAAGAATTAGGTTTGGGGTAGCATGTGAAAAACTGTGTGTATGCAGGAAAAAATGGTGTTTCAGACGCACAGCAAGCAACAGAAGTTAAGCAAATCCTCAAAGACCTCATTCAGCCAGCAATACCCATGCAGAGGGCTAAATGAGAAATTACTACTAATTCACTATACCACATGGCATATAAACAGACAGGCAGGGTTAGAGGTCCAAATTAGACTAATTCTGACACACCCTAACCCCAAAGTGCTTGGGTTTGGTAACCTTCGTGCAGGTTTCAAGCAGGCTGCTGTATGGAACTGCTCAGGGTTTTAAAAAAGGGAGCTGACAACTTTCTTCTTGTGTAGGGATCAAACTTTTCCTCCAGTGGGTATGCAAAGGCAGGATGCTAAAATCCTGACCTCAGAGCTGCAGTTATTGTGAGGAGCTTACAGAAAAAGTAACGTGTTGCTTTGTATATGATCCTCGTACGAAGCCAGTATTTCCCTTGCAAATTTTCAAACAAATCTCAAAAATGTCCTTCTAGACAACAGCCATAGAGCTTCACACTGCCACTGCAAGTCAGATAACGATATTTTTTCACCATGGCTGTCCTGGACTGGAATCCTTCTGGCAGTGCTAGGGGTTAAAGAGTCTATCACCAACTAGCAATCCCCCAAGCTACATTTCCCCTCTGAACCTTAGATTTGAACTAAATTTCTGTTAGTACCTACTGTACATGGCAAAGCTATCTAAAAATTTGCCAACCCCACTTAAAGGTGACACTCATGAACTACAAGATTCAGACAAATAGAAGTCCTACCCGCACTGTAACCATAGTGGAAACCACAGTTTACTTTGACCATAGGCTTGCAAAAACCAACTGGTTCTTCTGTGGGAAGGGAGCAGGAGGTAGGAAAGGTGAAAGGAGAGCAGGAAAGAGCAGAAGAGGAGGAAAATGGAAAGGTTAGGAGAGACTCTGGAAAAGGAATGTGGGACTTTTCAGGTCTCTATGGGAGGAAGGAGGGATATATTGCCATATATTCCCAACACCAGTGTGTTTTAGAAATTGAAGGGCTTGTGTTATTAAATCTCAGTTTAAAATGAAAAGATCAGCCTAAGATGAGCTTTTCCTAATTCCCTGGTGTTCCCCAAGAACTTATGGCTGTTTGGACACATGCAGGCAAGCCAAGAGCGTCCCCATAATCTTTCTCAGACACTCAAAAGAGATCTGGTCCCAGCACTGGGGTACCAGTGCTGTCAAATGAAACCTGCCTTGCTCATGTCACGTACGGATTCTTTCTCCCTCTTAACAATTAATTGGACCTGAAGTAAAAGCAATGATTTACATGATGAGTGCACACAGCAGAGAGGACTTGACACAGCCACAGCACTGAGGGAGCGATCCTTTCCCCACTCTGCCTTATCTAACACGAGTGGTGTCAGCTCTGTCAGCACAGCTTGTCAGGTATGACATTCGAGTGAGTGATGGCCATGTCAGCTCCCAGGTCAGCCCACTTTGCTGTCGCATCATGCTCTTGATTGCTGCTGTGTGTTGGATAGGGAAAGGAGAAGAATTCTTCCACATGCTTTCTTAGTAGGAATCTGGTGAGCAAAGGGTTAAAAGGCTTGGGGTGCTGGGTCTTTGTGGGGATGTGTGCACATATATATGTATACGTGTGTGCGTGTACATATATATATACACACATACACCTTGGTTTGGTTGTAGGACCTCGTGCCCGCAGGCCACAGTCACATTATCATCTTGAAATTGGATAACGACAGCACAATGACAAATCCAGGTTGCTTGCAATAAGGTGCTAATCCCTTTGCTTTAATATCGGAGCAGCGTGTAATGATGTTTGGACATCACTCCAGTTTACTGACGACCCCACTGGGGCCGGCAATAGAAGCGTACAACTGTCTAACAAGCCATCAGGTGACTGCCGTCGTCAAAGCAACGGAGGATGCAATCTAATCTTCCCTCCATCCCTTCCAGCTCCCAATAAGGACCAGATTATAGAAGTGGCCCATCAATGCTTGGTAACTCGAATCAATTAACGTTAATTCGCACAATGCTATGATGTATTGTGATCACTTTCATTTCGGAGCAGGGGGAAGAAATTGCTATAATTCACCTAAAATGAGGTTGTCTATGGTGCTGAGGTATTAATTGGGTGTCCATATTAAATGGAAAAGGAGCACGATAGTGAAGGAAAAGTGGATGAGTGACTCTCTTGGCTGCTATTGACCTATCAGAAGAAGACAGTGCCCTTTTCCTTTGCTTTTATCTATTACAGTTTTCCCTATTGCGTGTCAAGTTGATGTATTATAAAAAATTCATTTGGTGACCTTCCACCCCCCTAGCAGATTAAACAATTTCACTGGGATGGCATCATTAACAGGGCCTTGCATTTAATGATGATTTCTCTAAAAGGCCACGGAGATTCGATTTTAAGCTAACAGATTTATTGCACTATTATAACATATCGTAAAAAACTGTACCACCTACGGTCTGGTTTTAGGATAGAAACTGTTTAAGAGTTTATGTGGAGCTTAAAGTGGTATTACCTTGGGATACGCAGCAGCGGCAAAGCTCTGGCCTCTGGCGGGATGCTGTTTACATTTAATAAAAGACGTTTCTCCTACAGTAAACTTTGGGAGTGTGTTATGGAGGAGGCCTGGCTTAGCTCCTTGCCACTAGCAGGCAGCTCTGTAAGTAGGGGTATTTCCATTAATCTACAGCAATTAATGGAAGTCATTAATGAATTCGGAGGATGTTTCTCCTATCTGATGCACCTACTCTGTCCCTCTTCTTCTAAAGGCTCCTGGTGATCCCACATCACCCTTCAATGGATCCATTAAGTCCCTCTATTCTCCCTGTTTCTCTTTTTTTAAGGCATCTTAGCAGTTCAGACTGCAGGAATCAGGACTCCATCAGCTGCACCCACCAGGCAGCTGCTTACTTTCAGCTTTTGGTGCCACTGGGACTGAAAAGAGAAGGTTGTCTGAGCAGGAATAGAATACTGCCCTTATGGGGGATACATTCCTGTGTGTTCCTGGACAACTGCATTTCTGCTCTGTGGCTATATTTACTGATTTGTAAAATGGAGGGGAGAGAGGGAAGAATCCTGAAAGCTAGATTGGGAGCCATTTGGAGTTTGGACAGTCTCTAGCAAACAGAGAAATGGAGATCTGATGGTGGTAGCACCCCCAAAAGCTAATGTCAGAAGAAGCGGGTCAAAAAGACTGTTTATTTTCACTAATATATATTCCAAGACAGTATGCACTGGACCTTTTCCGGAACTTTTTCAGTCTAACTGACTTACCTGATGCTTCCAATAGCCACAGAATATCCAGCTTCCAACTAAAGCATCTTTGCTTTATGAAAGGAAACCCTCACAATAATTAGATAAAAAAGCATACTCCTCTTGTCCAGCCTTGCCCACAGAGGCAATTTAGTTACTTGTTTCCTATCCCACTTCACAGTCAACCTAGGCTCCCATGCTACTTCTCCACATTACTAGATCTTCTCTTGTTAGCTTCCTGACATCACAGCACCTGACCTCCAAGGCAGTGAACACGTGGCTTTGTTCAAAGCTCTCTGCTGATGCTAGCTAGAATTTTTGTTTAGGTTCCTAGATTTCTGAATTTTGGTCTTACTGACTCAACCTATATGAAAGAAGGGATAAATCAATAATGTCTGACACCATGGGTCCTGTTGAGTTCATTAGTCTAGTCCTCATAAGGAGATATGATCAGTATTACGTATTTTTGTGTCTCTGTCGTCAAGGAAAGGTGCGGTCTCCTTTCCACTGAAATTTATTTCTTCTAGTTTTGATTTCTTTCTATAATATGGGAAAACATGGGCAATAGAAGTTAACCTTCACATAGCTTTTTTGCTTAAAGTAGGAATGACTTCAGACTCCTCACCATCTTCTCAATGTTCATGTCTCTTTGTCCCTATCTCTATTATTTTAATGATAAGATCTGCAGAGGGAGACAAAGCTCTAACAGTGCAGCTGAGAGGGCACAGGTACCTGATGTCTGACTAACTTCACCACCATATGACATGAGGATGCATTTCATACCCAAAAATGTTAAATTCCTCACAGCCTTTCAGTAAATCTGTACCTACATCGCCTTACACAAATCTTCAACATGCCTACCTCCTGTCTTCACTAGAGCATCTTCTTTCTTGTAGCCTGTCCTCTCTTCACCAGGAATCACCACCTTTTCAAGAACAAGAAAAAAATCTCCTAGGCTTAGCCATGATGCTTTTTGACATATTATTTGTTCCCCAAACTCTTCCAAATCTCCTTCCCATTCCAAGGATAGACTGATGCTACAAAACTAACATTGCAGACATATCCAGACAACTGTTCAATTAGTTTCATTGTCTATGTTTATTTGGAAATTAAATAAATTAGGATTGTTCTCTGACACCAAGGCCAGCTGATATGTATCAGTGCCAAGGCTTGCTCTTTGGCAGTATTTAGTTTTCTAGTATAGACATATCAGTCAGCTTTAGTGGACCTTTGACCCAGGCTCTCAGCCTGATCTCTTTCCACTTGAAGTCAAATCACAATAATTGCTATTTTTATTATTATTATTATTATTACTGGTGGTTGTGGTGGTTTTGTTTTTATTGTTATTATAGATATTATTGTAATTATAGTTAAAATGACAAGCTCTTGATTTCAGGGAAACTTTCTTCCTTCCCTAATCTTTCCACCTACTTTCTTAATCACACCTTAATACGTGCCATAAACCTCTACTTTCTATGACCTCTGACTTCCTTGCTGCTAAAAAGCAGACATTTGCTCTCCTGCAGAGCCTCAGCATGTTCAGCAGATGTGTGTTGGCACTGAAGGTGAAAGGATCTGGGGTCCCTGGTGTCCCTGTTGACTAAGGTATCACAAGCATCCTGCTGTGCCCACATTTAGAAGAGCTGCAAGGCACTGAGCAACAGAGCTGCTCCCCATTGAGCCCTGTCAGCAGGGAATTGCAAACCAGCCTGCTCCTTCCCAGCATGAGACTTCAGGGTAGTTACAAAACAGCATGTACTCCATGCCCATCAGGAGGAAGGCAGCTCTCTTTGCTCCAGTCCTCACTAGGCTATAAGCATGCCCACGTCCCCACCTCCCAGCAGCAAAGCTGTGCTAGGAAGGCCTATTTCCCTTCCAGCACAAATCATCAGAGGAGTGGCAGGCTGCTCCTCTCTCCTCCTCCTCCACACTGACACTCACTTGCAGGAACATAACTTGCTGTGTGCAGGGTTGTACCCTAAGGCAGGGACTCCCCTCACGGCAAGAGTCAGGTTGGACCAGGTGGGCTACAGACTCACAGAATGCTTAGGGTTGGAAAGGACCTAAAGATCATCTAGTTTCCACCCCCCTGCCATGGGCAGGGAAACACCATGTCTTGTGTTGTTATCTGTATTCAAATTACCTGAAAACAGAAATTAATTTTTAAACATGCCTGTGTATTTTTGTTTTGTTTTCTTTGCTATTACTCATGCCAGGGAGGGGGAACTAATTTTTCCTACAACCACATTTTGCCCTTACTGTGTAAGATGAGCATGATTTTACCACGTAGGGCCTAGGGTGTGGAGTTAGGACATCTCATGTCAACATTTTTCCTGTTTATTGTCAGTTTTAAATAAGCTGAAATAGAAGAAAAAATATTTTGGGCTTTCAGAAGTCATGTCAAGACTCACCAGACTTGTCTGGACTCAGCTGGAGTGTGGAGCTCACAGGAAGTGCAGATATCTGCCATGAAAACAGGAGTGACTTGGTGTATTGTTCCTGCAGTGAGTTTCAGTCACGATGGTGAATGCACATCTGTGGAAGGAGGTGGATAAGAGCACGGCTGAATAAATTGGTACCTTCAACATGAATTTCAAACATAACACTGCCTTTACATAGAATCATAGAATGGCTTCGGTTGGAAAGGACCGTAAGATCATCTAGTTCCAACCCTTTTGCCATGGGCAGGGATGCTTCACGCTAAACCATATCACCCAAGATTCCGTCCAGCCTGGCCTTGAACACTTCCAGGAATGGAGCATTTTTCACCTCATTGGGAAACCTGTTTCAGTGCCTCCTCACCCTCACAGTAAAGAACTTCCTTTGTTTAACTGTAGACATTACTGCTTGCCCTATCACTACAGTCCCTGAAGAAGAGCCCCTCTCCAGTATCCTTGTAGGCCCCCTTCAGATACTGGAAGGCTGCTATGAGGTCTCCATGCATCCTTCTCTTCTCCAGGCTGAACAGCCCCAATTTTCTTAGCCTGTCTTCATATGGGACATGCTCCAGTCCTCTTATCATCCTTTCATCATCATCACTTTCCCACTCACAAAAAAAGAAAAAGAACCAGGATAAGAACTGAAACTTAAATCTTTGAGCTAGTTCTTGAGACTGTAGGTATCCTTAAACCCTTAGTTGACCTTCCCAGTGTCTGTGGTTCAGATCAGTATTTCCCAGCAGCTGCAGTATAAAGTTTCAGGTTTGTAATGCCTAGTAGCATCTGTAAAAAAAGGCCAAGAAATGCAAAAATTAAACCAAAAAACTGAGTTAGACCAGAGGAAACTTATGCTTACATATCTTCTGTTTGTAAACACCTTTAAGCTAAGACTAGAGATGAACTAATAGCTTTTCTATTTTTATTTCAAGACAATGCTAAACCCCAAGCAGCTTCACCACAATTGCAGATTAAAGGCTTTTATATATATATATAAATTT
>NW_009916848.1:35948-73516 GCF_000696875.1 Nestor notabilis | reverse complement strand
CATCCCTCCGGGAGCGGGGGGAGGAAGGAAAAGGGGGGGAGTGAGCGAGCGGCTGCGTGGTTCCAAGTTGCCGGCTGGGCTTAAACCACGACAGACCTCTAAATATCCCAGATTTCAGCCTCTGTTAAAATTCCTGCCTTTCTGAATTCTTACTGTTGTAGTGCTTTGTTGTCTCTGTTTACATGGAGTCTCTGAGGATTTTGTCTCTTTGGTTTTCCTCTAAATTTCTGACTGTTCTAAATCTCTGACCCTTTCTTATAACAAAACAAAAACCAGCAAAAATCCACTTTGTCTTTAATTTGCATTCTCTACCATGAATGATCAGACCAAGTACCAAGGTAGTCACGTTAATTTGCCAATTATCAATAAAAAGGCCACATTCAGAGATGTTGAGTAGTAAAGCATTCAAGGAGGCTTGGGGCTGCGATGAGGCTGTCCTTGGAGTTCGCAGCACATGGTTTTGGGTCCAGGGACGACCTCTGGTACTACCTCCTGCGCAGATGAAATAAATACACAACATAATGGGGGAAGGCATAAAAAGCAAATGACAAGGCCCTTTTTTCCAAAGAGGAACCCTCTTTGCAGCTCTGCCCTGTCCACCAGTTGCTAGTTACGATGTCAAGGGTATAGAAGGTGCTGCTGCTCTAGGGCTGCCTAACTGCAGGGACCAATTGGTTTTTCTCCATTTGCTGTTCTATCTATGCTATACCACAGCACTTTTATCCTACTTTTCCTTGCAAACATTGATGCTTTTTGGAGATAGTTTCAAGATTTTTGAATGCGAGCTTGATAACCTTTTTAGTAATTTTTAAGACAGCACACTGAGATTATGCAAATGATTCTTTAGGATTTTAAAATAATATAGTTTGGTTTCTTTGTCTTAAAGCAGTGGCACTACTAAAAGAAACTGTGGTAATTTAAAGGTAGAAAGAACATGACTGATGACATCTGCAAAGATATGGAACTGGCACTCCAACGTCAGAATATTTTAAAGAATGCATGTCTGTTGAAGCATTAACTAGCAGAGGGGTATCTGTCCTTGTGGTATTATTAATGCAAATTCCTTTTGAACTGCGAGATTTATAAAGCCACTAAATTAAACAATTGTACATGAAAAATGTGAAATGTGGACCAAGTCAGAGTAGTGAGACCCTTTTGGATAGCCTCAGATTTTATATGCTTGATTTCTTACCTTCATTCTCATAAACAGATCTGGATTTCCTTGACCATTAATAAGCATTTAAGTGAATTGCATGTTCTTATCAAAGTTCATGGCAGTGATCTATAGCAAGATTAAAATAGCATTTAGAGAGAGGGAAGAGCAGCCGTTCATGACTGCCCCAGTGTAAAGGAGTGTCATATCCATCTGGTATCATCTCCCTTTATTTTGTTCCAGTTGTTATTTTCACCAAAATTGAAAAATGCAAACTGGCTGTAACAGGGTCTGCAATGGGTCTTGCTATAACTTCTGCTGGTTACTTTATTTCTTTGACCAGGAGAGCCACTGACTTCCTCAAACAGGAGATGCTTTGGAATGAGCCATCTGTGACTTATGCCACAGGGCAAACAATACTGCTGAGTACATGTAGGTAGCTTTATAATGTTGCCTTACAGAAAGCAAGACAACATATCGTAGTCCATTTGAGGGGCGTGCTATAGTTCTACTTGCATGTGAGCACAGATTTTACATCCTTCAGAGAAATTAATATTTGTTTGAAATTTTCTTACTTAAAATGTGGGTTTTAGCATTTTTTACATGAACTAATAATATCACTAGTGTTTATGTGAGCTGCTTGGGCATTGGAAGGTATTAGAATTGTGCAATCAATTGATTTGATTTTATTAAGAAATGTCTCCATCAGATTCTATCTCAGTAAAAACTGTATTGATCTCATAATTGTTCAGTAGAACAGAAGAAATCCTTTCCATTCTGAGACATCAATGACAGCGTATATTCCAACTTCTTAACCTGAGAGAATGCCATAAGCCAAGGGAGTGCTACTAAGAGATGAAGTTTGTTAATGCCCAGAAAATAAATATCCTCAATATAAGGAAGAAATGAAAAAAACAAACAAACAAACAAAAATAATCCTGACCCTAGTGCATTAGAGCCTGTATACAATGTGTTTGCATTCTGCAATAATTCTCTTTCCAACCTTCCCCCCCCCTCCCCGGTATTTCTCTGCTGTCACTACACAACCATCAAAGAATAAATAGATATGTAACTGGATAACCTGCTAAGCAGAAAAAGAAAGTATGTCCTCGGGGAGAGAAACAGTAACAATAATTGGAATTTGCTACTCCCTTAGCATTTCTCCATCGATGAAATTTGAACGTTAAAGCTTAATTAGAGTCACTGTCATAAATTCCATATAGTAAGTGCTTCTTAGCAAGCTTTGAGTTTTGTGTAAGTTCCTGTGTGAGATGTGGCTCCTGTGTGAGATGTGGATCTCTGGAAAATAGCCATTAGTATTTTTAACTATGTTAGGAGGAGACAATTTCCCTTTTTCTAATGTAAAACTATTTTTGTTTGTTATTTTAGTCCTTGAGGATTTGCTATTCCTGACTGGTTTGAATTTTAGGTGAACTTAAAGCTAAGACAAGCTGAAATCAAGCTTTACTTGATTAAAGGGGTTAAAAAAAACCCCTGATCTCTTGTACTAGAAATGCCCATTTCTACTTTTTTTTCCGATTTGATGTAAACAGTGGTATAAATATTCCTAGCACAAGACTGACTATTGTGTGTGAAATAAAGTCTGCAGCTGGTAAAAATTTCTATAAGCTTGTATTGGAAGAATTTCCAATCCAGAAAAGGCTTACAGTAGCAAATCTAGAGGTAAACAGTAGTTCAGAGCTGCATACCAGGTGAGACATGTAGAGAATAGAAATTGCTTATTCCAGATGGACTTGAAGAAACAGCATCTGGAAAGAAAATAAGAAAGTTTTTGTTCAAACTTTTGGTACCATCCACACAATCCAAATTAGATTCATGCTCATGCTCCCTTCTGGCCTAGCAAAGTCCTTAGTAAATTCCTCAAAGTATCCATTTGTGTGAAAGGCAAAGTGCAGCAGTGGAAAATTGAGCATGATGGTAAAGAGCACAGAAGAACTGTGCACATGAAATACTTGCTTAGAATCTGCTCTGCTCCATGACTTCAGTTCTGTGAAAAGAGTTTGCCTTTCATATGCTTTTTCACCCTTTGCTGAATTTTAGGTGTTTGAACAATGCATCAATGTGTGAGTCAGTGCAATCAGTCCAACCCAGGACTGATCCTAAAGTGAACTTGAGGATTCCTCCCTAAAGTTCACTGCAGAACTGATACCAGTGAGAAGTTTGTCAAAATCTGTACTTTGGCTACTTGCTCCATCTTCATAAAAGCAAAACTTCAAATATTAAGCAGCTACCCATGAAAACTAAACTGTGACATTAGTGTGGCAAGAATATGCTGGTCCTCAGGAAAGGCTTTAGAAAATAAGCAGTAAATCTGTTGTGACAAGTGAAAAGTAGCAGAAATGTTATAATCTTCACTGACAAAAACATACCTTGGTTTAGGCAAGATTAAACTTCAAAGCTGTGTGCTGCATTGAATTCCCCAACTTTGCTTCTGAGGTGAATTTAATTATGGAACTGAAATTAATGGAACATCAACATCATGTAGGTCAGCTAGATACCTTAGATTATGTGCTAGTTCATGATTTGAGGTGTAACCTCAAAATCGATACATCACCTCAGGGATTAGGATAGTGATTTGGCAGAGAGCACATGCTGGGCTTTTAGCACCTGGTTTAGAGAGTAGAGAGGTTCCAAATACACTGCTGTTTGTGTCCCCAGCTGCCAGTAATGCACACTTGGGGAAGAGAGTGAGTTCTACTTTACATATTTCTTCTAAATAATGGTGCCCTGCAGTTTTACACCAGTAAAGGCTTTGGCCCAGACTGTTTGATCTGTCTTTCATGAGGTGAGTGCAGGATTTCTGTGCCCAAGTGACTGCAGGGATGTTATGTAGGTTAGAACCCTTGGGCAGAACTGCGCTGGAAAGGTTCTAATGAGTGACAAGGTAAGCCCTTTAAAAATGCAACGACAGTAAAACCCAGCAGATCATTTGAATAGGGTTTACAAGTGGAAAAGGTAGATACAGAATATGAAAAAATGTAAAATAAGTAGTTCCATCCAAATGGCTGCCTGTTTTTCTCAGCTGTGTTAAGGGGCATATTGGGGAGAAGGTTGTTTAAAAAAAAGCAGCATGATATATTTGGTAAATATCAAATAATTTGTATGATGAGTTTCCTAAGTGTTAACAAGCTGAGTTCTTTTGTTGAAAAGGTAAAAATCCCCCAAATCCCAGAAGATATTTACAGCAAGAGTTTCAAAAATCTCAGCCTGAAAAGTAAACTGATTTTTATCAGTGCTAAATCCTCAGTCTTTCCTGTTATGGGCAGCTTCAAATGCCTGGTCTCTTCAAATGTTAGAATCATACAATGTAACATCAGGCTTCCTCTCTGTGAAAGCTTACAGCCTCTCTGCTTAACACTGACATTCATTTTCTTTAGCTCAAAAACCTGAGAAATCATAATTAACAATAAACAAGCCCCTTAACATAGATTCAGTGTTATGAGCAGAACCTGCTTGGTATGAAGACTGTTACTCAAGCTTACAGAGACTGAGAGCGCTGTAGAGATGACACATTTGATTTCTGCAGGGAAGGGAAAAACTGACTGCTCTAACTAATGACATTCCCTGTTGGCCAGAGATAGTGTAGAGAAAATGGCAAGTCTGGTACTGTAGCAGAAAATGCTTAGGCAATGAAGTTGAGCCAAAGAAATATGCCATGAGAAGCACCCCACTCATGTAGGTTTTAACTTGTTAGACTTTGAGATGTTCCAAACAAAAAAGAAAGCTTCTCTGAGTGATTAGTGGTGCAAGAAGAAAGTTAAGCAAACAAATTTATGGCAAGAAGTTCCTTATATAAGTTCCTTACAGTACATTATTTCACATTCTGCTGAAGCAGGTCTGAGCTATATGGATACAGTTAAGTCAAAAGGGCCTGTTATGCTCAGCACTTCTGCAAATTGCATTGCTCAGTGATGTGGCTGAGTATGAACTAATTTGTTCTTACAGCACCTGGGTTTTTAGGGTTGTTATCCTGGTTTGAACAGGTTGTTTTGTGTGTATGTTAATCAAACTAAACAAACTAATCAAACTAAATCAAAAAGAATAAGGCTTTTATATTCAGTGCCAACTTAGCACTTGAAAGCTGTATGGCTTTTGATACAGTGAAAGAGATGTGTTGATTCTTACAGTTGTTGTCTGCCTGGAGTTCAGCTGTTATATCCATCTAATTATTTAAATTCAACAGATTTGGAAATGAAATTATGCTTGTTTTTCAGGATGATTCAAATAAAGGAGTGTGGAAAGTATGAAATTTGACTACTAACAGCACAGAAGTTATGTCATAAGAAAGCAACTGAAGTTGGTGTTTGGAATAATTATTCTATTCTGATGTATGAGTGCTTTTGTGGTCACACAGAGCTTGCCCTCTATACTGTGATACAAATCAGTGGAGAAACTGGGCATTTCTGAAAGTCACAGAAGAAAATACAAAACAAACTTAAACCCCCTAGGAAAATTGAAACTACTCTGAAGTAAACTTTATGGCTACTGTAGGTGTTGCTTACACATACCCCACAGGAGGAGAGGCAAGGCAAGGCTGACAGGCTGACCCCTGAGTTAGAATCTGCTTCTGCCTCTACTTCTGCTATTACTACTGAGCAAAGAGCTGGTTCTCTTTGCATGCATCCCTTCCATTTTCCTTACTTTCTTTTAAATTGTCAGGGAAGATATCAGTGGATAATAAATGAAGAAACAGATGAGGAAATCTTTTATTATTGCCTCACAACCTGCTGCTGGTTTTGGGCTGAGTGTTGGAATAATTCACTTCATGCAGTTGACTCCACAGATTCGATCATTGAAGAAGTTTGTTCTTTATAAGTCCTTGAGGATTTTTCTGCCTGGTTTGATATTTTCTCCTCAGTTGTTCACATTCCTTGTGATTTCTTCTTGTTTCTCAAATTTTATTTGCACTGCTGTATATATTAAAAGACAGAGATTTGATTTTACTAGTCTCCTTGTGCCTATGTGTGTAGTGTACCAAATGTGGAATAAAGAGTGATTAAAGTCTCTTCTTACAGGATAACAGAGTGAAGGACATACAGCTTGACTTTGCTCTTAAACGTACACAAGTAGATGAGGAAAGAGCTGGTTATTAGGATGTCAAATAACTGAATTGCTTTTCCTTGGAAGGCACCTGAAGTGTTTTTAGAATATATTTGCTTCTGTTAGAGCTGGAACTCCATGATTTTGTTTTGCTTTCTGTTTAGTGAAGAATGTCCAAGGTCTCTCCAAGTTGCTATTGACAGAAGATGAACATGAAAATACATTTTAATTCAGCAATATCTCTCAGTCTGTCAGGAACCCTAGTTTTTATTTTTATTCGTTACTGGTGGGAGGAAGATGGCCATACTGCATTTTTGACATTTTCCAGGGTAATTTTGAGCACAGCTTAATTGGTATTACTAGTTTACTGTGGAATGAGTGAGCAGCCTGTGTATTGCTCATTCTTCCTTAGATCACATGCAGGCCTTTAGAGAGGCATTACACAGCTGCTCTCTATCAGGAATTATGAGAGCTACTCATACTGAAAACAGGAAGAGAGTTCAGAAGGTATTTAGGAAATGTTGATCCTGTTCCTGACTCAGGTTGTGATGTGTTGGGTGAGCTGAGGAAAGTCAACTGCCCTTTTCTTTTTAGTCTGACTTACTTAGACTACCAAATGGCACATGTTCTGTTTCTTCTGTGGGCCAAGTGGCACCTTTACAGCAAGTATTATACTAAACTAGTATAGATAATACCTATCACCAGAAGTAGCTGGTGCCAGAGCAGTTGTCCTTCAGCAGCAGAGATGCTGTTCATATGGACCCAGAACTACCCTGAGGTATTAGAACTGGATAGATGCAGGGCTCATAAACTATTGCATTACAGGCACACAACCAGATCTGTAAAAAGGACTGTTTCTTGTTATATATTGGCCTTGTACCAAATGAGAAGCCTGCTCTGACTTTCAAACCTTAGGAAATGCTTCAGTCCTGAAAAAAAACTCAATACAATGAACATCAAAGTAACAAGAATCCAGCAGGAGGGATTTAAAATAGATTTAACTGGCCCATTTTGGATAAATTGGCAACAATAAGAAGAAAACTTTCTTAGGAGAAAATGGTGAGAACATGAGCTCTGGGAGGCAAAGTTTTAAGAGGATGCTGACCGATGATGCAGACAGCAGTATTGCCTCCTCCTTCTGTGTTATCATGGTACCTCTGGGGAATATGGACTGAGGATCAAGGGACAGAAGTTGCTATCCACATGTGCATGTGGGTTTATGCATTCTTCATATGCATCTAGAGTCCTTCCAGCTCTGTTTTTCTCTTTAGAGGTCACTACACAGGCATTATACTAAAAGTTGTGGGTTTTTTTTCTCTACAGATACATAATGAGTTCCAGTAACGTAATTTTTTGCACCATTACAACTAATAGCTTTTCCTTAGCATTTCCACTGATGTCAGCATTTTAGTGTCATATAATTTTATTTACTTTTTCACCACACAAATACACCCTGGGTTTCTGTGTACCATCTGCTGCAGTAGTGTGAGCTGCAGGACTGATGGTGTGGTAACACACTTGGAATCTGCTATTGTTAGAGAAGGAATGTCAAGCTCTGCAGCCACAGGCTCCCAGTGTAACACAAGTATCAGGAGTGGCAAAGAAGGCAAATCACAGAGTCATCACAGCATGTCCTCTGTGTTTTTAGATACGAAAGAACAGTATGATTTTCCTAATTAAGCTGTCACCTGTGCTTTGCGCTGCATAGCTCTTCCTGTTGACTGAGTGCCCTGACAAGCCCTGTGCAACCTGACATTCAGAAGTTGTGGTGGAATCAAACAAGCAACTTCTAATATCTATGCTGGGTAGGTGCATGTGAGAGAAAATGCAGTTGGGAAAGTATTCCTTTATAAGTGTTTCAAATGACTGTTATACAGAAGTCAATTCCAGGAAATGTGGTTAAATCCATAGTAGTAACTGTGGAAATCTAAGGAGATATTTCAAACACTGACTTCTTTCTTCTGCCTGTCTACAGCTGCTGTCTCTGCCTAATCTAGTGATTTTACACACTGTAAAAAGGAGGCAGGGTTGTTTTTTCACCTCGGTATCTAATTTACCTCATAAGGAAAAAAAACAGGGCATCATTTTTTCTGTCTATATATTTAAAGGTAGCAAAGGGTGAAAAATTTAATTAGCAGCAATTGTCTTTTCTTACATGCTTGATATGCATGAATTCCTTTCTATAGTTAGATCTTTGAAAATCTGTTGAATATTGTAGAATATATCACTGGTGGAAAGAATCTGAGCTATAAGAATCTTTGGGTTTCAACAGACCATTTAAAGAAGTCTTTTTCCTCAAGGCCTGTTAAGCATTGAAACTACTGTAAGCTGAATTTTAATGAATCAAGGACATCTTTAATAGCTTTATTTTTTTTTTAAGTTGCATACCTCTTTGTATACAAGAGCTTGAAAAAGCAGTTGCACAGTCTAAATTAATTCTAACTTTTCAGAAGCAAAACCAGACTGCAGTTTAAATTCAGGATAGTTTTTGGGTAGATCAAGCATGTTTTCTTCTTGTCTGAAGGAAGACAGGGAGAAAGGGATTCTTCTGTTTGCATAGCTCTGATTGCAGATGGTGATATGCTAACAGTGATTGCTGAAATACTAAGAAAACTGCATAAAAAGAACCTGTTTACATTTGGACATTTGACTGCATATTCAACATCCTTTTAACAATGCCTTTGCAGAGGGTACAAATTCTTAACTTCCATGTGTTCAATAAGGAGAACTGAGATGACCCCTTAGGAAGTCACTGTCCAAAAGCCCCATGTCACAGATAACAAAACTAATTCAAAAACTTGACTTTGATACCATCCCTGTATCTTTTGATACGAGTTAATCAGTTGATACGATGACACCACTTTCTTCCATTCTGACCTATACACTCACACCATTTCCTTAGGATACAGTTTCTTTATATTTGTCCATTTTCTCTTTATTTCTTCAGTAGAAGCTGTTGAAACCACAGACATGGTCATTTGCACTGCACTTAGCACAATAAGGTCCTACCCTACAGTTATTGCTTCCAGGCTACATGATAAGCAAATGGAGCAGATTTCTGAAATAGTAAAAAGGCATTAAAGAAAGTCTTGGCTTCTTCTGAGTCGAATGCTTTGTTAGGTGACTAGCAGAAGGTTCTGCTCTGCAGTTCTCTTCTGGAAGTGAACCACTGCATTTTGGTTGATTTTTCTTTATTGGCAATTTAGATAAGAAGCTTGAGGCTGTAAGTAGTTTGGGGACAAAACTTTCCTGTTTTATGTAACTGAAGAGCATTCAGCACCCACTGCCTTGAATAATACTGAATTAAATATGACATACAAATGCATTAGAAGTGAAGATCTGGCTGGGACCAGGAGTATGAGGCACTGATATCTTTGCAGTCTTCCTTCTCCTTATTCATATGGCACAATCTAATTTTAAATAGTAGTATTAATTAAAAAAAAAATCATACAGAATTCCAAGAGAATAAATAAAGTGAAAAATGTTGGTACTATTTTCTGTTAGAACAAAAAATGTCAAACAGTAAGCCTCAGATGGAATGAATCCCAGTAAAAGTTGTTTTTAAAAGTGCAATAAAATTCTAATACCCTCCGAAAGGTTATTATCCAAGTAAAGAAGGCATTTATGTGTAAAGCTATGCCCATTTGTCTCATCAAGATGGGGCTTTTCATGACACCAAATGTGAACTAATTCTCTTTTCACTTACCTTGTGAGTAGCTTTATTCTAATACCACTCAAGTCAATGACCAAGCTGCCATTAAATTCTTCACAAACAATAGCACAGAACTAATGGCAAAATGGCCATGAAACGGCAATTCCAGCTAGCAACATTTACAAAGGAGACTCTATGAGGAAGCTGGATAAATTTGAAGTGCCGTAGAAGTTGGCAAATTCTCAATCATTAGACTGGATTTGCAGAAACAGAAAAATTTACTGCAACAAATGAAAAAAATGATGTAAGGTTGTATTAGTACCATTACATTTAATTGGTGGAGTGTAGCAGAACTATGCAGTTATGAGCTGGTAAAGAGGTTTATGAAAACCAATTAAAGTATAAACATTAAGAAAGGCTGTACTGAGTGGCTGAGAACAATTGCTAAGCATTTCTTAAGGTTGTGTTCTTTCATAGAGATGTTTTAATTGCTAAGGATAGTGCTCTGAAAAGCAAGTAGCTTATCTGACTGCTTTCTATTATTTCTGTAGCCACCCACTTACCACTTTAGATTGTAAATAGTTTATTTCTGCTGATTCTATTGTCTTTGTTTCTTTAATTTGAAGATACTTGGGGTTATTTTATTTCTCTCTATATATTCTTTCCATGGGGAAGAGTGACATTCACCTGCTACCAGAAATTTGCCTCTCTTACTGTTCAAGCTCTTAGAGAAGTAGTAACATCCACAGAAACTGCTGGTATAAGTAGTTCTGAACCAATCTGCTCTTAGGTGCTAGTAATAAACAGCTGAAGGCAAAGCTAGTGATTGGATCAGTATCCAGTAGCAGTCATTTCTGTCACCGAGTGACGTGTCATATCAAACGAGTCTCTCCTGTGAGATTTAAATATTTTTTAATCTGGACCTTTGTCTATCTTCATACTTCAGCTCCTGACTTGTATATTGGGAATAGTAGGGATGTTCCTCTTCGCAGGCATGTAACTTGGTCACAGAACCACATAAGGAGGACAACAAGTATTTCAAAGTTGGAGGGACACATCTATTGACTTTAAAAATGGTATTTTTTTCCCTTCTTGAGAAAATAATACTGAAAAGGCAAAGCTGCTGTAGGACTATGTGTATTCATCAGTTCCCATGTAGTTATATCTTCCTGTGTTTTTCTTTTATGTGTGCCGCTTTTGAGTTCTACCCCATGATCCTCATGCTTCTATGTGAGTGGCGGAAAGGGTTCCTGATCCTGCTGCTCCAGATCTGTTGGCATTTTCATGCTTTATTCAAGTTTCTCCCCATTCAGGCCTGTCTTCAGGTAAACAAGTGTGTTTTTTTCCAGTACCCCTATGCATGAGGATTTTCCCATGCCCTTAATCAGATTTAAATCCTTAATTGTCTCATTATAGTCATCCAGATTTTCTAATACGATCATTTGCATCACTTAGGTGACATAGAGTGGTCATAATCTGGCTGCAAATTCCCTCTGGCATAGAGAAACTGATGGCTGGACAGAATTTGACAGCTTTGAGTTTCCCTCTTCTCTCCAGCATAGCTGATTTGTTGAAGGGGAATTAAAGAATCTGGGAGGGGGTGGATGAGATCTGCTGTATTACATCAGTCCAAGGCTGGGGAAGAATATGGTCCGGTAGATTTCAGACACCTCTAACATGCATTGTTGTAGGAGTATCTCAGTGGTTGTGTTTATTTATGTAACATGAATGCAGTAAAATTTGACCACAGAGGTTTGCATTAGTAATTTGGGTATTTCAAATGGGTGAAATATTTAAGTGTCACACTCTGCAAATCCCAATGGCTGTGCTATTTAAGGCAAGTTCTGGTTTTATCAGTAGATCATTTGTGACATATGACAAAAAAGAAAAAGAGCCTGCGGCAAAATAGATTTTAGCTAGGTCTGAATTAGATTTTATAGGTCAGCTATTCTCAGTTAATTCAATACCATCTGATTGCTAAAAAGGTACTTAATGAGGCTTAATTAGAAGGGATGTCTTTTATCGTCATTAATGCAGTTGCATTTATGTGAACTCCAGGATTGGCAGTAGGTTTTTCTCTTTGTCATGCTTGGGTCTCAGTCCAACAAAGGCCAACAAATGATCCCATCTGCTCCCACATTTTCTGTCTGATGCCTGTAGTGGAGGCAGCATAAGGACAAGCTTTAGAGAATGTATGACCACTGCACTGAAAGAGACTCAACCTCAAATTGCATGCTAGCTTGATAAACAGAGAAATAAAGCAGTAAATGCCATTACTATGGCATTTCCATTTACTAATGGAAACTTGAATTTTGCATTTCAAGGGAAAAAGAATTTTATGGGAAATTCTACTACTTGAAAAATCTTCCATGTTTTCTATCTGTCAGCCTTTTACATATATTGTGTGGTTCTTAAATATGTTGTGAATTTAAGAGAAGACAGGTATTAAAAAAAATCAGGAAGTAATCTTTAAAGCAAAATCCTACAGTTTTAAACTAAATTTCTAGTACTTAAGAGATGAATTAATTAATTAATGCAAAACCTTTAAAAAATATCTTGGTCTTGAAAAAACTCCAGCATTTTCAATGTTTTTTTTAAGAGTGTTTGTAATTCACAAACATTTTTCTACTGGCCAGCTGGATGGAACAAGTTTTGTGAACAGACTCCTAAGAGGCTGTGGCATTACTTTCTCTGAAATACACCTAGTTCTGAACGCCAACATTCTGTGGTCTTTTAAGTGCGGTATATAAGTACTGTATGCATATAACCAGCCACTGTGCAAGCCTCAAACTACCCAATGCACAAATGTGGTTTTACTCAAATGTTATCGGAAATACTAAGGACAGCCAGACTGTTAAAAAACGTAAAGATGTTTACATGGCAATAATGAACTGGGTTTGAATTATGGTTTACATATCTTCATCAAGCTCACAGATGTGCTTCTCTCACAGTTGAACGCTATTCAATTCTATACAATAACAGCCTTGTTAAATTAAAATTAAATGCTAATTTAACACATCTAAAGGCATTATCACATTTTGTGCTGAACTGTGTTTTTTAATGACTTCAAATTATGTGTGATGTGTTTATTGAAAATTTCTGCTGCAGTTATTCTGAAGAATTTGTTATTTTTATTTATTAAATCATATCCTGGTCCCTGTCAACCTCTTACGACATGCAAAGAAGTCACATGAGTCAGTGAAGCACAAGCTGAAGGCATGACCAAGTGCTTCACACAATGTACATAGAAATCTAATGACAAAATGAGGGAGAAATAAGATTGTAATGAAGAAGGTTTGCAGGAGGAATTTCTAGTTACACTCTCAACCATCAAAATCCTGCCAATTGAAATACTAGATGAGTCCTGGTGTACTCATACATTGTTTAGAAGAAAAGGTGTCTTTCTTCTTTAGTGAAATTAGGATATACTTCTCAGTACACCACACTGAACAACTAACCTTTAACTAATGTGCTAATGCCACTTCCAATTGATGTACCTACTTAAAATGAACGATGCTAGTGACAGAATACTGAAAACAATTAAGCTGAACTTGTCAAAATTAATAAAAGAGATGGCATCTTCATCTTAGCCAGCAAAGGCTATTAGAATCAAATGTTTTTCATAAGTATATTTTGTACTGTTTGGTGCAGTTTAGAAAAGATGCACACTTTGCATTCTTTTCTTATGAAAGCTGTACTGAGCCAAGTAGCTTGAGTAGATCCAAACTGGATTAAGGTAAGAATTTCCTTCAAAACCCTCATATTCTTTAATTCTGTCTTTTCTCTGATGTTGCTAGTAAAAGGAACCCCCATCTAGCCCTCAGGAAGTGAATATGCCTCCTTTAGATGCTAGTCAGCAGGGTATATGCATATTGCTAAGCAGATCTGATCTTTCAAGTGTTGCACTTGAGGTATTTTTGAGGTATACCCTCGAATTTGTTCATGTGAAAGGATACTTTTTTTTTTATTTCTACCCTTTTCCATGTCTTCCTGCCAGCTCCCTGTTATCACCAAAATACAATATGTACCTAGCACTATGTATTAAAAAAGCACTTAAAATTACCACCTTATCATCTCATTTAGGATGCCTTAAATCTTCCATGCAGAAGGGTAGAATACCAGTGGATCCAACAGATACGTTTCTTTGTTGAGCATTCGCAAACCCTTCTAACAGTTTTGACACAGATCTTGAGGAATTAATACTCAAGAAAATCAAGTCAGAAGATAGAGTCCACATTCTCCATTTGATATGGCTTTGGCATACTCTTCAGCAATGTTGGACTAAGGTACTTTAAAGAGCTGATGCATCTCTGCACATCTGGCGCTCCATCAGCTGCTTTAAGTGCTTAAAGATGAAAACATGTCAATAAACACCACAGAAGTAGCTTTCAGGTTCCCAGACCATACCAGCTTCATTGCTTCTCCTTGAACATTTCCAGCCCTCCTCATTTATTTATTTACATTTTGGTGTATTAAAAATGTGAAATTTTCAAAAGAAAATTGGAATATTTGTAAAGCCTTTTTTGGTCTTGTTTTACTTCAGCTAAATTGTGGACCTGCCTACTGAAATAGACACATTTAGAAAAAATAAATATAAGAGATGCTTACAAATATGCCCTACTTAGACAGTAATCTCTTCTTTATGCATTTTTATTAGCTGCTTCCATGTAGCTTTTGAGGTATTTTTTGAAAAGCAAACACAGCCGTCTAACAAGCAAATACATTTTCAAATAGAATTGGTGTGTGTAGCATGATGGGCTCCATTGAGAAATATTTGAAGAAAGATTTTTCTACCCAGTTCTCATGGATATGTGATTACATGGTGATGAAATCTAATTTATTACATTATTCACCAGAGAGAAATTCTGGCATTTTTGGCAGGTTTCTCAGCATGCAAACAAATGACAGCCTAAATTGCCCAGCGTGGAATTTGCTATTCTTTGGTTTTGCCATAAATGTCTACACTTTATTTTTCCTCTGGGCCAGTGATTCAAACAAAATAAGAAAGAAAGCGGAAGTCAATGGAACAAGGGAATGAAAAGTCATAATTAGAACAGCAAAATATTTGTGATTAATGAAGGCTTCTGGTAGCACAGAGCATACAGTAGTAATTATACAGCATCAAATATAGTTCCAAAAATAATAATCATGTACCATCACTCTGTGGAAATACACTCTGAAGATTTACTTTTAATACTACAAAGACTTAGCCAGAACACATGAAAGAGAGGAAGACTTCAATATACATTACTGAAATAAGCGTCTTGTCTTTAATTCAGTAGATGGGAGTCACACAGCAAAACTAAGTTGTTTTACCAAAGTATAGGTTAAGTTACTGACTATGTTCAGAAACATTGTGCGAGCACTTAGCAAAACACAGTAAGTCAGCCTGTTCTTAAAATATATACTGTAACCTTCGTTTGGTTAGCATATATTAGTATAATGACTTCAGGTTCTTATTTTAAAAAGGACCATAACTACAATGGCAGTTTATCTCCTCCAATAAAATAATGATACAAACACTGCAGAGAAGATGCTGCTAGCAGGCACTCTCCAGGAAGTCTGGTTTATTTACCAAGATGCACAGGTAATCATATTTTATAGAATAATGTAAGAATGCCCATAAGAGAGATCCAGAGGAAGTGTAAGGCAGAAAATTTCAAGTATAGAGGGATTTAAGGGACAGAAGTGGTATTGTGGTAATGAATCAGATCACAGAGGGCAATTAATGTGAAGCTAGATATAAGAACATGGCAGAAAAATCTACAGGAGACTAAATTTACTTAGCTCTGTTGCTTGTGGAACAGCATGTTACCTACTACATTATGTTTTTTCATTTTCCTTGTGAACAGGTATTTTTTGGTGATAACAGTGAGCTGGCAGGAAGACGTGGAAAAGGGTAGAATCAAGGGAAGGTGCTTGTAGACACAATGTCCAAGAAAATGTTCTGCTTGACAGACAGATCTGGTATTGTAGCCTTTTATTCTGTAAATAGCACCCTCTTTACAGCTCGGGGAGCTGTGGACCCTGAAGTTTCTTTGGTGGGTTCCTTTTGGTAGGTTTCAGAAAGTGGGGTTTTTTTTGGAGGAGCGTGTGTTGATTTTTTGTGTGTAGACAGGATGCTAAGTCTCAGAATCCTGTTTTATTGTTTTAAATATAGCTCATTAACGTTATTTCCCTTCTTCTTTGTAGTTAAGAAATAACTACAGCTTTGTGCAAGAGGCTTTTACTTCTAATAGTCTCTTATTCTGCAGTTTAAAAGCAACATCATTTTTTCCCTTCCTTTAATATAGACTTGAAAATTTTTATACACTTACTGTGAGCTTCAAATAATGGTATCTTTTAATAGTCTTCCTATCCTATCCTGGGATAAGAATTTTTAGCCCTTTAGTTGCTCCTTTTTGTTTGCTTTCAGAAAGCTGCTTCTTTTTTCATATAATCCTCTCCTTGGAATTGAGAGATATTGCAGTTAATTTGTGTGCATGTGTGTCTTCTTCACACCTCCAAACACACTGAAATCAATTTTGAATTGAAGAGTTTTTCTTATTTAGAAAGTGGGTCTTCAGTAATTGCAGCTTGTGCTAGGTCCAGTATGCTGCTAAGGGAGTAATGAAGAATTGCTTTTACTTTTCTGGATTCTCCTTTTTATCAATTGATAAATGAAGGCATTTTGCTTTTCTTTGTCTTTCATCTTATCACAGGTGTAAAAAGCATTGGAAGTATTATGTAGAAATGTTGCAGTTCTTTGGGCAGCTTTACTTTTTAAAATTGTTATTACCTTATCTGAACTCTGCATTCAAAGGATGAAGAAGGGGAAAAAGAGTTCTGCCTGAAGCTTCATCTATTTACCTATCATTATTTCCCTAAACCATAATTATACAAGGTGCTATAATGCGGCATATGTCTATTAATCATCACTCAAAGTGGAAAAAAAAAATAGCGTTTAAAATTAATAATCTGATTGAGTCTTTGTTTACTGCAAATTTCTCCTTGAGTCTTTTGTTTCAGTAAAGACTATGCAGAAAGTATCTTACAAATAGCTAATAATGTCAAAAATCCATGTTGTCCTCAAAAATTACCAGCATTTCCAGGAATTTCTTTTTAAATTAAGGAATTAATACTTTATGTGATTAGAAATAGCTTTGAGAACATTTACCTCATCATGTTTGAATGTTCAAGTCCATTATGTATTTTGAGCAAGTTTTGGGGAGATTCAATAAGGAATAAATGTGGTGTTATAAATAGTGATTTGCAGGAACTTCTGTTGAAGGTGAAGTTCCTGATAGATTAGATATCTTACAAGTAAGATGTATATATAGTTACACTGAGAAGTTGTAAAATCTGAAACTTGAGTTTGTAAGAAGTTGCACTGTTGTTAGCATTGTTATCTTCTAATATTTACTAAGGTTGTTATTCTCATACAATCAGTTTTGATGACACTATTTTCCTTTTTAGTACATTTTCAGAAGAGGTTGGGGGGGGAGGGGAAGGAAAAGAAAAAAAAGGAAGAAAAACCTCTTGTCCTCTTAGTATTCAATTCAGACGTTCTGTGCTCTCCAAAGTGTCCTTGGTCAAACACTGGCCATTCAGAGGAAAGCTGAATCTGTTTTTCACAAATGGGGATGTGGATTTGATATCAGTGCATAACACCTTTTGCTAGAAATAAGAGTTTTATTTTTGCTGTTCTTTAAAGCATGTGGACTGTGCTGGGCCTGAGTTTTCAGTGAGAGTAATAGCTTGGCTTAACCTTGTAAGCAGCTGAGATGTGTTGTTTCACTGCAGTCATCTTTTTTACACTCTCTTGTGGAGAAATAAGAATTCAGTTCAGCCTGTCCTCCTTCACCAAATCGTTCCAGACCGCTCTTACAGGAGCTTTGACCAACACTTCATGCGTATTTGTGATGTAAATTATGAATATTTAAGATCAGGTTAGGAATGCTGGTAAATAAAATGCTGGCAAATATGATAATTTTTTCCTTTCAAGCATGTTATATTTTCAATATGAATTTGAACGTGTTTTGCTTGTCATAAAATGTGATAATGTTTAGATTGCTATTTTAGAAAATAGCACTTTCAGTTTAAAGTAATAGAGAATTGCTATATAATTTTTCTCTGACTATTTTTAATAACAGTTAAAATTACCTAGTGGACCATTCATTGTTTTAGGATGGATACTATTAACTGGAAAGGAATTTTTTTTTTTTTGACATAATATAAATAAGAAGTAACTTCTATGGTAAGTAGAAGAAAATAAGTGAATCCAAATTAATGAGATCTGCAGCTCTACACACACTAAAGAAAATTACACTTAAGAAAAGAAATGGATTTTTATTCATTCAGCATATATTACTCCTTTGAGTTAGGTCTGGTATTTCAAAGACACTTCTCTTAAAATGGCACAGACAAAGTTGCTTTGATTAGACAAATGATGGTACAGTAAACTGAGTTCAAAGCCTATAAAAAGAGTATTTGTTTTGGTAGCTGATTCAGTGTGTTGTCTAATGCAGGGCAGCAAAGAAAACAGTTAAAAGGAGGACAGTTTAAAAAAAAGCTCCATGCAAGTCATCATTTCATACGTTCTTATTTTATGATTTTCATCATCAATTGCAAGAATTTTATTTTTTTTAACTGATGCATTGCATTTGGGTATCATTTATTCTAATGGATGGCTAATTGGATTAATTGGCTACTGTAATTAGCTAGAGCTTTAGTACATCTTTATTTTAGGTGTTGAAGGCTTCTTTAAAATCCCTCCTTGTGAAGAGGTGGAGAAGAAGGTACGATTAAACTAAATGTTTATGCAAAGTGAAAACGTTCTGCTCTTTTATGTGATATTGAAGATGTGAGCCCTTAAGGATGCAACTTGGGAATGCAGTTCCATCCAGAAGGACTTGCCTTGGGATGTGCTATGAGTAGTGAGGATGTGATAACCACAATCCAGCCACTTCTGAGCACCACAACAACATCCAGAAGCCAGAGTGGGGCAAGTATTCCACTTTAAAATGTTAATGCCTTGTCAAGAGGTGTAAAAAAGAGAAGCAGAACAGGTGCACAACATTTCTGTCATGAGAACCTTGGTTATAATATCTAAGATTTAGCTCAGCAGAAATTTACAATAATACCTATGAGAAACCAACCTAAAGTTAAGAATTAATGTACATACTATAAAATGTTACGTTTTGATTGTTAAGCTTATTGGTTAATTTTAATTAGCACTTTACTGTTCAGCAACAATAATGTGTAATACATTGCAGTTTATTAATTTTGCTAAGCTCTGAAATAAAATGTAGTGGAATTGTAGTTTTCTGTTGTACAGTTGGAGGCTGATGTTTGTTCTCATAGCTTACAACTAAGAAATCAGCTCCTTGTTTTTCAAAATAACAGTGAGTCAAACTTCTGAAGCTGGCAGTGTAGGTCAGAACAATTACTTGAATCTTTTTATGATAATTACCTTTTTCTACTTGGTAGAAATGTTTTCTGAATTGCTTGAAACATCTATTTGCATTTAGTGAAATTTCTTGGGAAAGATATCTTACACCTTTTCATTGAGCTAACAGCCTGATAACAGTCTTATGTATTTCTCTAGTACTTTTCAAAGGTAGATACAGCTAGAATTATATCAGAATAGCTGCATTTTATCTTTACTGAAGAGACTATCTATTACCAGGCTTGATGGGGCAGATAAGATGCAGTAGCTCTGAAACATATCATACACATACTTAAGAGTTTATGAACAATGAATATCCTTTGTTACACACACAGCAGGATGTCATTAAAGGACAAAGTGTTTAAAAGTAGGCAGTATCTTAAACGTGAGGGTTTGGTCAACTCAAAAAGTTGGCTCAATGTCCAGGTGGAGACCAGTGATGAGTGGTGTCCCTCAGGGGTTGGTATTGGGGCTGTCACTGTTTAACATCTCTATCAGTGACATGGACAGTGGGATCAAGTGCACCCTCAGCAGGTTTGCTGACGACACCAAGTGCGAGGTGGAGTGGACAGGCTGGGGGGAAGGGATGGGATCCAGTGGGAGCTTGACAGATTTCAGAGGTGGCCCAGTGCAAACCTCATGAAGTTCAACAAGTTCAAGTGCAAGGTCCTGCACCTGGGTCAGGGCAATCCTGGTTTCTTTGATGCTCCCATGTAGGACTGATTTTTAAAAAGAATGAAACTACAGAATGTGAGATTACAGTGTTAAAAATGTTGTTCTGTCCATTACTTGTTAGGCACAGAGCTGTCTGGTGTATCTTGTACATTGTGAGTTTGCAAACTCTTTCCTTGTGAACAAAAGCTTTCAGGAAAGTGACTCAGGCTTGATAAGCTAATAAGCTTGATATAAAATAACTTACTTGTGTGCCATACTTTAGTGCTCTATATATCTGTTTAAATGGACAGTGTTTATGTGAGGTTTCTTACAACTGAAGGATGGCTGACTTATTCCTGGAAACTTAGACATTCTCTTGGATAGCAATTTAAATATTGGTTAAAATATCATAAGGCAAAAATGAAATGATAAATGTTGATCTGGGATGATATTAGATTTTATGCAGGAAAATTTTGTCTTGCAGCCATTTTTTTATTCCTTTTCTTGTCACAGTATCATAAATAAATCATCTGTATTTGGTACAGTTTTAATTTGGGAGTTTTCACATTCTGCTTCAATATCTCAAAACTGTAGTATAAATTTACACTAATCCATTCATTCTTCCTCCCTTATATGCAGACTGACCTCATGTAAACTGCTGTAAACAGAGAAACTATTTGTGCCAGCAAAAATACTGTAATTTGAGGCTGTTAAAGTAGAGGTTAGAATCTGGCCACGAGTATAAATAGAATGTAATCTACTTCTCTGAGGTCTGCAGATTCAGTAATTTTTGATATTCATGAATTCAAACCCTAGCAATGGTTTATGCTGATACACAGCTCTTTTTGATGCAGCTTAAAATTGGGTGAAGGAAAATTTATTGGGTGAATGTATGTCCAACTTAAGGCTAAGTCTGGAGGCAGGGCTGTGAAAGTGAATACTTCATTCCTAATACGCTCCATCCAGCCCCTTGCATGCACGCCTCCTCCTATTCTGTGGGCATCTCATCTAGATATTTTTCTGCATATCGTGGCAAGAAACAGTGAAACTGAATTTGTTAAAGAATATTTGTGCCTTTCAAAAAACACGAAAACCACGATTTCCACCAATATACTCCTCATTGTAAATTTCTGCTAGTTTGTTTTGCAGCAGTAACTTCTAGGCTCATTGTAGAATGGCTTTTTCTGAGATGCACATTTTTGCTTTCCTCAAGTTCCTCACTGCTGCAGTCACAAGGACATTTGTGCTGGTGAAAGTAGCACTGGTCAGGTAGAACAGGCAAACATAATTTTCATCCTTACATGTGATGTCTTGGCTCTATACGCAGCTGTGCTGGTTTTGGATGTTAAATTTCTTGCACAGCAGCTGGCATGGGGCGATGGTTTGGATCTGTGCTGAGAACAGTGCTGATGACACAGGGATGTCCCATTACTGCTGAGCAGTGCTTACACAGAGTCAAGGCCTCTTCTGCTCCTCACCCCACCAGCGAGGAGGCTGGGGGTGCACCAGGAGTGGGGAAGGGGACACAGCGGGACAGCTGACCCCGACTGACCCCAGGGATATCCCAGACCATGTGGTGTCATGCTCGGCATGGGAAGCTGGGGGAGAAGGAGGAAGGTGGGACGTTGGGAGTCATGGTGTTTGTCTTCTCAAGTCACCATGATGTGTGATGGAGTCCTGCTGTCCTGGGGATGGTTTTTTCCTGCTCATGAGAAGCCGTGAATGAATTTCTATTTGGCTTTGTTTGTGTGTGTGGCTTTTCCTTTACTTATCAAACAGCCTACCTCAACCCAGGAGTTTTCTCACTTTTTCTTTTCTGATTCTCTCCCCCGCCCCACTGCCTGTGTGGTGTTTAGTTGCTGGCCGGGGTTAAACCACAACAGCAGCAAGAGTTCCAGGGGTCTGTCAGGGCTGGCCTTCTTGTCACAATAGACATCACCAAAGCTGAACTAATGCAAATGGTAGAAGAGTGGAAAAAAAATTTAGGGGTCTGTGGTTTGGACTTTAGGCTGTGAAATACAGACTGTCTCATCTCCCAGTCACGGTAGTTCTTCCATGGGTTCATTGACAGCCAGCAATATCTTTAACTGGCCAAATACCTTGCAGTTATTTCTGTTAGTTGAATCAGCCATGCAGAATATAAAAATTCATCTCTTATGGAAACTAAATTACAGGCAACCCTCAAGTGTCTGTGCTGCCAGTTAATGATAGTAGTATTAAAAAGATAACCATTGTCATTATATTCATGATTGCATTTTATGCCTTAACTTCATTTTCAAGTAATCTGTTTTATATATGTATGGTTCTGTAAATTCTCTGCTGTAGTTATTTGCATGCAGTCATCAGGTTTGCTATCATAGAGCTGTATTGTAGTTTTCATTCAAAATGAAGGGAGCATAAATTGCTGACCTGAACAATTTAATGTTTCTGAAGTTTGAAGTAAATCCTACTTGTGTAATTATCTTTCACTGTAGTAGAACCAACTAAATCATGACTCTGCCATACTAGGCATGATGTGTGAGAGAGTTTTCATTTTGCTTGATGCTGTGGAAAGATAGAAGTTTCTACAGGTTGAATAGTGGAGCTAGGCTCTCTGTCTGGGTGCTATAACTCACTCTTGAAGGTCACAGACGGTATGGAGAAGATGCACGTATATACAACTATCCAGAAATTATGGGAATGCCCCTCTGTATATGATCTAAACTTTTTCAGTCCATAGTGGGTCAAACAACAAATGAATCACTCTCATGACAGAAGCCAGTCTGTATGAAATAGCAAGGATGGAACCAAATACATTGGATCTAACCTTGGCAATTTCCAAAGAGTCAACTAAAATATAGTAAATAAGTCATTGTCTTTAGATTAAGGCTAGATGGCATATGTGGGCAGGTTAAATATGTGTATATTAGGAGACTGTGTATGTAAAAAATAACTGGTTTTTGTAGGAGCCAAGGCAGACATACAGATAATGAGAAATGAAGACCTATCATTACCATTTGCAGGTGTGAAGTGAGTTATAGGAAAATAACTTGCATGCAAAAATAACATCATCCTAAGTTTGCAGACAATCAGTAAGAGTAGTTCTGAGAGTTGTGACTTGTCACACTTCTGTCAATGAATCCACATCTAGATTTATCCAAATAGCTCTGCATTAAAGTATTTAAGTGAACAGAAGAATTAGCCTGCTTTAAAAACCTCTAGACTATGCTTTCCAAATTTCATTGAGATGATTTCTAAGTAAATTGAGTAACTGTAATCTCCTAGGCTTTTCACAAAAGTGAACTGATCAAGAGAGGTCTTGATTGAGTAATGTTTTGTAAAGCTCTATCACTATGCAGGGCAAGCTGGGTAGTCAGAAATTATCCTACTTTGAATTATAAGCATTTTAGCAGTCAAATGTACCTCAGTTTGAAGTGAGGGACCCCAAACGATGGGACAGCAAGTTCGCTTTAATAAGGAGGTAATGGTGAACTGATGGTTCACCAACTGATGGATGGTGCTTTCTTTCTTGGGAGTGCTAAGTATTGCTATTTGAGTTTGCCAAAAGTATAGGAAAAATGTGACTGCCTGTTACTATATAGCTTTGGCTATATAGTAATAGTAAGCTGTTGGGTTACAGCTTATTGGAACAACCTACAGTTCTGTTTGAGTAACTGGAGTATGAAGAGCTTGTGTGATCTGATGCTCAATGCTCAAATTGAGGTTGTGCTTCAGTTTTCATTTGAAGACGCGTGTTGGAGAGTAGAAGTTACTAGCAAAGTTGAGATGTCCTGCACTGAGTTTCCATAAGCATTAAAAGTGTCAGATGACAAATGTGACTAACTTCAGAGCACAGGAGGTAAGGGCACAGATCAGGGTGGTCAGTCATTTTATGTCTTCAGCTGAGCTAGACTTTATGTAAAACATTTTTGTGTTCTTGGATAAACTGTCTGAAGCAATTGCAGATACTTTGTAATGGACAATGGTTTCCTGTGGGATATAAATAATAATAGAGGTAATCCTGTAAAAAACAGGGAAGAACCATACAACTGCACAGTAAATGTTGTGGTTCTTTTGTATCTTTTGGAAGATATACCTACTCTACAGTGGTTCACTAAAAGGCACAATTGACTTATGAGTGACACGTTGCTGGTAATGTAGCAATAAGAAGTCAAGTTACACATGAGTTTCATACTCATATTTCCCATATTTAAGATATCTATTTACTTTCTGCTGAAGCACTAATGATGGTTGAAGAAAAGGATGTTATTCTCTCTTTCTGATCTGAGAACCAAAGCTGGAGGTTTGGATGCAGGACATATCACACTAAGTGTCAGGTGCTTGGGATTAAGAGGTAGCAATGTGTCTATGAAGGGTCACCATGGGCAAAATGGTAGTTAATAATATGAAAAAAGATGAAATGTAGGACTGAAACAGTCTATTGTTTAAATTTCTTTGATTTCCTAGCCACATGAGATATGCAGACAGAATTTTATTTAATTCCTTTAAATGCAGGAGAGTTTTAATTTTAATTGTAAGAAAGAGGGTAGTGCTTGACTGCTCCTCTCAGTCAAGTTTGTGAATATCTGAGTCATGTTCTGTGCGATTAGGGAACAAAATCTGAAGTACCTAATATCTGAAAATAGCAGCCATGCCTTAAATTAAGGTCGAAGACTTGCATGGGGGTGCTTTTCTGGTAGCATGTAGTAGTAGATAAAGGTGAGATCGATGACTATCACTAACGCAGAGATAACGCTACAGTTAGAAGTTAAATGTGGCATTTATGCATGGATGAATCAGAAGTCACATCTGAATGTGACAAGGCTTCTATCAACTGTCATTAGGTTTTTACAGCTTCATTTTTTTTATTTTCTTTTTCAAAAGTTTTCCAGCTTTTGTTCAGATTTGTTCAGCATAAGAACAATGGGCCCTTAACAGCATGTGTTTAGCTCGTTTCTGCTCAGTTATCAGCTTTCTGAGCAGAGAGCTGTGACACAATTGTTAATTATGAGTATTGCTCTGCTCATGCTTTGGAATACTGGTGGAAAATTAAGTGATTCAGAGAGGCACAAATTGTCCCACCTTGCATCAATGTGGCATGAAAAATTTCTAATTTGGGAAGTCAACCTCTTGAATTCAGTGACATTTGGAGGCATCCAAGTTTGTATTTCTGGCTGATGTGTAATGAAGGTAGCAGAGACAGGCTTGATTTTGCAAGGTGCTCTCCAATATCCTGAACTTTTCTACAAGCAGAATTTTGTTTTCATATATTTTATTTCCATACCTCTCTCTCATCAAGGAAACCCTATGGATTCTGTTCCTCTGTGCACAGATACTATGGAAAACATTTAGTGAGTTTGTTCCCAAAGCCTGCTCTAGAGATGGGTTGTAATGAAATGCAAAGTCACACAGTGGTTGGAAATAAGAAGTGCCATACAGATAATGGTGCCAGCTTTCAAGAGGCATGGGGAAGTGACAAAGAGCAAGAGGAGCAGCAGCATGGTCAGTGGAGCTCTGTATACGAAGCTAACCCAGATGCTGAGCAGGATCCACTCTTGATGCCTAAAACCACCATACCCTGGTGTGGAGCTGCATTATTTAGTTCTTCCTGACAGAGCTACCACAGCCTATGGGTGACAATGCCTCTCAAACAAAATCAGGTACCTTGACATTCTTCTGTGCAATACCTGCTAGTAACTACAAAATAAACACAAACAAATAAGCAGACATTGTTTGTTGTGTGCAGAATAAGGAAAACAATCAGCACAGTATTTTAGTCCATTTCTGTCTTGGATTTCAGCTCTCAGTAAACACAGCTTTTCATTCAGAGACAGAATTCAGCATAGCTTGAAAAGTGGATTTTTTTTATTTTTAGTGCTTAGAAGGATCAGCTCCCAGACAATTCATTTTTCATGCTAAACCAACTCATAAATTACTAGGATGCTATCTCAGTCACATCCCAAATATGCCAGATAAGTGAAGGTCGCATAATGTAAAATTGAAGCTGTCCAAGTTTATTTACTGTTTTTGTATTTGCATGCAATGGAAGGGAAAGATCCTGATGATTGTGTTTTTTTTCTTTTCTTGAGCTGCTTTTCCACTATCTGCAATCCTTAAACCACTGTGGGAATACAGTTTCCTCAGTGAATAACTGGTGGTGATGAGTAATGCCAATTCAGTCGGAACTGGGCAGGGGACTCGGACTAGGCCAGCTCTTTCTAAACAATAACTTTTTGTTATGTGATTTGCATGGGTTGTCATCATCAAAAACCCTTGCCTTCAATTGTTTTATTTATGTTGGGAAATCTAAGGGAAATGCAAAACCAAAACAAACCAACCAAAACAACCAGCCAACACCCCCCAAAAAAAACCCAAACCCACAAAAAACTCTTAACAATCGAGCAGCCACCGTAGTTTTGGAGGAATGAGGATGCGTGTTTCTTTTTTCAGCCAACCACAAACTCAGTGACTAACAGCCTTGGGTAGTCTATTCAAATTCCTAAACCTTCTAAGTGATAAGAGTGTCTTGTATTATCTGCTGAAATCGTGCAGTACCTCTTAAAACAGATTAAGTAATCAATTGCATCAGAAATTTCTTGCAATTAATTGACATACAACTAATAGCTTACAAATTACAAGCTTCCTAAAACGCACTTACTAAGCAGTTAAACTTTAGACAGACTAAGTGTTTGACTTTAAAAGACCTCTCTTTGCTGAGTACTGGAGTACTGCGTACAGGTGGGGGCTCTCCAGTGCGAGAGAGTTAGGGAGCTACTGGAGAGAGTCTGCTGAGGGGATGCCAAAATGATGATGAGATTGGCGTGTCTCTCCTTTGAGGAAAGGCTGAGATAGATGGGACTGTTTAGCCTAGAGAAGGCTCAGGCAGGGAACTCATGAATGTGAACAAATATCTGAAGGGAGGGCAAGGTGACTTCCAAAAGTCCTTTCCAACCTTCTGTGATTCTCTGCAAACATGTAGCAAATCTTACAATAAGGGAAACCAGAGGAAGGAATGCAAACAAGACTAAATTATTTATTCAGAGACCTTTCTTACTGTGCAATGAACATGAATGTTGAGGGACAGATTTTCTAAATAGGGACCATAGAGTTGTACAGCCAAGGGCAGCAGTTAGTCACTGTTACAAGATGCCATACCTCCTCATTTTCTGAATGCATGAGAGAAAGAATCCATTTTCCTAAAACTCTAAAAGATGCTTCATGCTTTATGTCCCCACATGCCCAGGGCTGAGGGAGGAAGAATTTCTATCTCCTCATTCAAGGCAGCTCTGCCCCTAATGGAATGTTTTGGCAGCAAAGTTTATTGTGTGCAAGGTCTGAAATATTGACTAGCCCTTATGTGGACTTTTGAAAGCAGGTCATAGAAATGAAGGCTGTAGTCAGGTTACTACTTTATGGCCACCCTCGTTTCATCCACAGTCTAATATTAAACAAGTTCTTTACTATTTTTACAGGCCTTCATTTTGGTACATGGGATTTTTTTTTTGTTATTACCTGAGCTACATTTGGGGGCACATGCGGGATAGGTAAATAACAGTTCTTTCCACCTTTAGTTATATTTAACATATATTACTTCTATTGTTTCGTAATATACATCATTATAAATTAGTACTTTTTAGTAGGTTTTAGAATATCAAGAAATTCCCTTTTCCAGTTATGCCATATGGACATTCATGTCTGAAAAATGTAAGGATGAAATACTAGTTGTGGAAAATGGTCAGGGAAGTTGTAGTGTTCACAGAGCTAGAGCTTGATCAAGCCTTTACAACTTTGGAAGTAATGGATTATTTCAAACAAACAACAGTATTTCTTTTTTAGTTGTTTAAAGGATTTCTCAGTCTCTAAAATGACACTTTGATTTATGCCCCTACATTCTGTTGGCTTACTGCAAAATATTTATCTAATCAATTGCGGGACTGTCACGGAAGAAAAGTCAAGTGCCTATTTAAAATGCAAATTGGTATATACTAAAAGCTGTAGTGTTTGTGTGTCTGCTACAGCATTCTGTCCCTTTTTGTGTTACTAACATCCAGTGTTGCTGAATGTTTAATTACATATTGAGCTGAGTGACTGAGGCCTTATTATGTTGCACATTAATAATATGGGGTGAAATTCTAATGTTCAGCCCCAGGTGCGTGCAGGATTCAGTGATCTGAAGTTTAGTCTAAAATTGATCTTAATACAATTGCAAATGTTCTTTTTTGGTTTACTCTCCAAAGTATCTGGGGGCAAATTTAGAGTTTAAGATCCTGTATTTGTGTTAGGCAGTTCCCAGAATGACTTTCCAATACTTAGGCTTTTAGAAGTAGAAGTTGTTGTGATTTTTTTCTCTACTTTAGTGTAGTAGTCTTTCTCTCTTTGTGGTTGCTAGCTATTCTGATTTCCTGCTAACTTAACCTGTAAGTGAATCCGTCTCTTAAAATGTCTGCCTGAGAAAGTATGTCCTCCTCTTCACTAGCCGTACTCTTCCAGTTCAAAACCCTTTCAGAGTCCTGAGGCAAGATCAGCTCTCTCCAGAATCCCCAAGGCTGAGGATAACTGAAAGAATTCAGACATATTTTTACACACTTGATAAGAATAAGGTGTACTTTAACATAGCTCAGAAAGTGAAGCCAAGTAATACAGGAAAATATTTGGAGTAATTTTAAAATTGTTGTTTGTACTTTTTTCTCTAACATTGCACAGAGTCTTTCTGTCAGGCACTGGGGGGAAAAGATCTGGCTTTTGCTATGGCAACACAGAGGACTCAGAAAATGATCTCTCAGCATGGAGAAGCACTGAAAAAGAGTGAGATTCTCTCTTGTGCCAGGGTCTTTTCAGCTCAGGAATAGGGGCTCTCCCAAAGAACCGGCTATCATTCTCTCATCATTAAACTTCTTTAAACGTACAGTAATTTAGAGCAATCTATACACTGCTGTAATTTATGACTGTCTGGCTGTTGTTTGCAAGGACCCATGTATATATTGTGAGCTGCCAGAGTGCAACAACACCTTGCCCAACTTTAATGCATCCCCAGTCTTGAAATGAGGGGGAGGAATAAAGAGCAGAGGATGAGGATCCACTCATTTTATACTGCTGGTTACTTCCAAGTAGCTGAGAGAAGTCTCAAGCTAATTAATGTTTTTTAGCCAGATTTAGGTCCATTGTACTGTTCAAAGAAATTTCTACACAGGTAGAAAATTGATTACAAACTGCTTTTGGAGCTGGCTGGTTTGCTTCATTAATTCAAGCAGCCAATAATTTATGAAAACAAAAATGTCACAAATCTGTAAGGTGATTTTTAGTAATACAGCATTGTAGTTTCCACCTTTGAATCTAGTGGAAAGAAGAGCTGGCTCTAAAGTTCTGCAAAGTTCAAGCTAACTACTTCAATGATTCCAGAAATTACCCTGACATAACTCTCAGTGATATTTGCAGATAATGAGAATGAATAAAAATAACCCATATACCAGAATTTTCTTTAACCAAAAATTAAAAAAGAAAAAAAAATAATAACATCCCCAAAGAGTATATTTATATGCAAAACAGAAGTACCAAGGAGTTTTTTGTAAGGCTTAGTATCCTCTGCCACCTTCTGTGTGGGTCTGATAGGATTTTCACCATTTGGAACCAAGATCTTACAAAACCCACTTGCCAGATGTTTGCATCATCCAGTCCAATCTCTAATCTAGTTGTTCCCTTCATTCTTCTGTACAGAACATCTTACACAAGAAAATAGCCCCATATGAGACATAATAAAAGATAATATATTGAGACAATAAGATTATTTCATATGCCTCTTGAGTTCACTGCTTCTAATCTTCAGCTTTTGTAATTGAGTGTTGTACAATATTATCTCACAGCTTTCTCAGCTGTAGTAGTTTATAGTCTACTAGCCCACTGTAGAGTGTTCTTCAGTTAAATTCGCATCTCTGGCTGATACGTGTACAATGGGATGCAATTTCTGCTGCCATTCATGACACTTCTGTTTCTAGTCCAACATGCCTAAGTGAAGAATGGTGTCTTGTAGCCATATTCAAACTAGGAGTTCTGTGAGCATTCTTTATTGGGAGTATTTCATGTTACTTATTTCTGAGGACAGAGATGTCAACTGTCTTCTTAGAAACTTCCAGACTGCTGGAAGTGAAAACCATTTGTGTGTGTTGTTTCTTAAAAGATGCTTATCAGTCTCATAGGCAAATGTAAGTATTTAAAGGAGTCCACTGACCCATGCATGTATATGATACACTGAATTTTTTGTGCTTAACAGTGATGTTATGTTACTCTGAAGTACATGGATAAACATCCTTTGCCTACAAGAAAGGTTACTTGGCTTTTGGAACTGCTAGATTTTGCTCTGCCTTTGCTCTGTACCTGTGTCCATATGATCTGAAGCTATTCAGACTTAGACTTATTGTTCATGTAATTCACTTGACAGTTGACATAACCCATAGGACAGTTATTATCTAGAGTCGGGGATTCCATCAATGGCTTTTCAGCCTATATTCTTAAAAGAACGAGTGCTTCATTCTTTGGCAACACTCTCCCTCTGAACAAATCTCTCCAATACACATATCCCATGTGGAGTTTACAAATCCTTCTGTTCTTACACAACTCAGCTTTATCAGTTTTCTGTGTTATGAGCTTTCTGTGTTCTGCAAATAATTATCTTTACTGTGCTTGAGAGGCTCAGGACTGGTCTACCAGTTTTTTTCTTTGACAAGGGCTGTAATTTGTTTTCTTCTTTACTGCTGTAGTTGTGTTAATATTGTCCCTTGAGTGTCTGCAGTTATTTTGCCATTAGGGTACCAGGGTATTTTTGGTATAATCTAAGTATGTATAAACTCCTTTATGCTATTATCACTTGAATACTGACAGTAGGGGGAGTTATACTGTTCTAACTATTGCATTGTTGTTAAAAAGACAACAATTTTCATTTGTAGGCAAGGTTGTGGGTATCAATAAAAGCATTATTAAAAACTGTGTGCTAGAAATGGTTTACCATTAGGGAGGTGTATGTGTTGTGTGTTTTTTTCTCTGTTTCTTTACAACTATGCTATATTTTTGTATTTTATAGCATGTGTGTGTGAAACGCCTCCTTTCCTATCAACACAGGGCGAATTCTCCCTCTGCAGTGTCTCCTAAACCGGAATCTATTATAATCCACTTATCCTTTGTCTTCAGTGTGGTTCTCACATTATCACCCCCAGCTGAAGCATCAGTCTACCACAGGATTCTCTTACTATATATATTTTGATATTTTTCTTTCCCAGCTGAAGGGGATCATTCTCTTCCACATTCTTTTCATGTAAATGGAACACCTGTGATCTCATACCCTTTGGAACTGGGATTAAATCTGCTTTGGTTTATGATGCCAAAGATGTCTTTCCTTGTTGCTTATCATCACCCATGTGTATTCTTGCACTGACATTGCTTATCCATGGGAGGCAATTTCTGGCATGCAGTGCATTGCAGTGCTAACTTTTTCTGGTGGCAGCTGCAGTTAACTCTAAGCACAGTAAAAAGAGCTGCCTTCACATTTAAAAAGCTGATTCTGTAGTCATGAGAATATTTGCACCCTTGACACTCCAAGATAGAAGCCCCTTATCTAAATGCCTCACATGCTGTATCCAGAATGTATGAAATTTTGAACAGGAAATACAACCCCAATTTTGTAACTAATTTGGTAAACTGTATGAAAGTAGCCTATGAAAAGCCTGTGACTGCAAAAACATCTTTGGTAGTACAGAGAGATGCCTACGCAGCCTAGAGAGTTTACTAAGCATGCTTTTATGACTGGATTGCAATGATTCTGTTACTTCAAGACTTAATGGAAAACAATAATTTACAAATATGAGTATCACAAGGAGCAAGTATTTGAGCATTTAGACTGGAAAGGTCCATGTGTACATGATCCTGGGAGAAAAAACAATGCTTTTCCCCTGATGCTAGATCCAAGAGCCTTTCCATTCCCTTGTGTTGAAGAATCAAGGTTGTATTTTGCCACACAACTTATGCTGGTGATGGAGACTCCTGAGAAGCTCCAGTTTTCTCTTGGTTGCTGTCTTCATTAGGAATAAATTTCTTCATAAACTAAGGACACCTGAACCATGCCTGCGTAGGTTCTTGCTGGGATTCTGTTGCCGTAGAGGAGAGGGAGTGAGACTACAAGGGGGAGCACTCCTAGAGCTTTGTTGTGTGCTTAGGTCCTGCTTCTACTCCTTCCAGTGGATGTCAGAGTAATGGGACAGAGTCCTCTCTGGTGTGGGTGTCAGGCTTTCTTAGGCACTGCTGTGAATTTTGACTTCTAATATTAAGTGATTACAATGTTCTCTGCACCAAATGTTTATTAAAGACCTTTTTTTTTCCATGTGTAAAATGTGTAGCTACTTTAAAAGAGAACTCCCAACTCACACTCAGCTTTTGGGTATTTTATGTAGGAACTTTCTTTGATGTACTGTTTAGCTCTGCTTGCTGACATGAGGCAAGTATGTTATGGAAGCAGTATCATCTCCAACTCCCACAGAGTAGAAGCTGAGTGAGACTGCAGAAAAATGAAGTGAGCTCTTTTCAGCTTTGAATCAACCCTAAAAACAGAGCATTAAGGCTGTTAATCTGGAGAGATCCAGATGTTGTGCCTTTGGGCTGGACTGTTAGGAATATCTGCAATTATGTGTTAGGACATTACATTACATGAACATCACAAATATGTTTCCTGTTGTCCTGGGTTCAGCTACAGCAGTCATTTTTTCTCCTTCTTAGTAGCTGGTGCAGTGCTGTGTTTTTGACTTTCAGCCTGGGAACAACGCTGATAACACCGATGGTTTTAGTTGTTGCTCAGTAATGTTTACTCTGACCAAGGACTTTCTCAGTCTCATGCTCTGCCAGGGAGGAGGGGAAGCCAGGAGGAAGCAGAGGCAGGACACCTGACCCAAACTGGCCAAAGGGCTATTCCATACCACAGCACGTCATGCCCAGTATAGAAACTGGGGGGAGTTACCCGGAAGGCCCAGATCGCTGCTCGGGTCGGGCTGGGTATCGGTCAGCGGGTGGTGAGCGGTTGTGTCCTTTTCCCTTGTTATTCCTCTTATCATTATTATTGGTAGCAGTAGTGATTTGTATTATACCTTAGTTACTGGAGAGCTGTTATCTCAACCCGTGGGAGTTACATTCCTCCGATTCTCCTCCCCATCCCTGCGGGAGCGGGGGAAGGAAGGAAGAGGTGGGGGAGTGAGCGAGCAGCTGCCTGGTTCCAAGTTGCCGGCTGGGCTTGAACCACGACACCTGTACAAGCAAAAAGCTGTGTCAGAAGTCAGGGATTTGGACTTAAAATGAGTACTAAATAACTGTGGGACCATCATATGTGTTGACTACTTGAATTTTTATTCTCAGAGATATAAGAAATTTCTTTCAGTTATAAAAAAATTAAGAAATGCATAAAGCAGATATGCACATAACCGCCTCAAAGTGTCATCTGCAGCTTGTAAGACTTCCTGAGTCATATATCAAATGTTTTTGTAGTTAGAAGACCATTGTAGCTTTCTCTACTCATAAGTATTGAATATAATATTATATTATTTGTGAAGAAATAGTCTAAATGTCATTTTCTAGATGTGGCAGACAGCTGGTTTGAGTCATCCTTCATGTTATGGCTAAGCAGACAATCTATTAAGACTAGTGCGTAAAATACTGTAATTGAAAATACAACAGAATGTGAGGATTCTTACAGAGAATGGTGTTTCTCCTTGGGGTCAGAAGAAAATTAAAGTTCAGATTTTACATTGCTACAAGTCTTTTGTTTCTCTTCAGAAATGGAAATTAATCCACCAAAATAAACAGGAAATCTGGGAAGCACTCACTGCTGGTTATTTTGGGGTTTGGTATTGTTAAGCCATTAACTAGCTGGTAAGCTCTTTCCTACTGGTTAATGGTGGTCACTAGAGAGCAGCTTTACGTGATGTCTCTTCTTCATAATTGCTGTACTAATATTGAAAAAGCTGTAGTATAGCAAAAGGATGTAGAGGGCACATTTGTTTTGTCATTCAAACTTGAAGGAACTTGGTGTCTTTGAGACCTTTCCTCTTTCTGACAATTTTCTCGAAATCAGCCACATTGTCGGAAGTTACTGCTGACAGAACAGACTCTAAATAATACAGTTGCATAAACCTCACGATCTGGGTTTGTAGAAGAGACTTGTGCTTGATTCTTTTATAGAAAACTTTTCTTTCATAGATTTTGTGCCTTCTGACTAGATAAAGCACATCAGAAAACTGCTGCTTATTTAAAAAAAAACCTGGAGAGTTGAGCACTCCTGGTGGCTGGACACCAGTTTTTATAATCCAGGATATGTATGAAATTTAGATTGCTGACTCTAAACTCTGCTTTCCCACCCTTGGAGTTTTCATTTGGTGTGTGGTTACTTTTTTCCAATTCTGTCAAATGTCAGCATTTGGAAATTGTAATCTTCTGTAGTGTTCTGTGCTGCAGCTCATGGCTGGAGCTGAGGTTAATGGAAGTTTGATAGCATTGGTTTCTAATAGTTGTTGAATCAACTTGGCCTTTTAAAGATTAAGGTAGTGAACTCAAAGCTATTATTGACTTTCTCAGGTCATAAAGAAGATATCTTTAGGTCCTCCTCCTAGGTCTGAGAAGGTTTTTATTTAACTATTGAAATTTTATCACACCTACCTTTTGATATTGTATTTTAGAAAACCATCTTTGGTATCTAGACCTGTAAACACTAATAAAGAAATGCCTCAGAGAAGCAATCACAAAAACATTTAGAGTGAATTTGGTGGTACTTTAAGGAAGGTTAGTTTCCTCATCTGAATATTAAGTTCTCACTTTAGAGAAAGTGTAAAGACAGTTTTTTCCAGTGATACATCAACAGCTCAGGAGAAAATTCTAAGTTACAGTTATTGGTAGACTTCTCTCTTATCCAACAAACACTAGTTCTTTTTTTGCTAGAAAAATACATCATGAAAAGGTAGATAGAAAATGAGCTATGGTTTGAAAAGTTCCTTATGCTACTAAAAAGAAAGGACAATGGTATTTTTATGATCTTTAAAAATTAAGCAATAATGACACATGAAAGGCTTGAATGAATGGAACAAGGGGTGATTTGTTGAAGTGTTTCATGGAAATCTCTTCCCCTAGAAGCATCACTAAATAGATTACCTTATTAGGAAAGCATACATTTTCACTGAAGGAGAAAGCTTTTTATCCGTATTTCTGACATCTGTGTTGTGATTGATTTCAACAATTTTTAATCAAAAGAAAATGTTTAATAGCTTGACTGCATAGAATAAAACATCTTGTTAAATTCCAGGTCAACTAACACATACAAATTCTGCTGGCCATCTTTAATTAGAATGTTTTTTGGGTTTTTTTTAATTTCTGCTCTCAGGCTCTAAGGAATCTGTCCTTGTAATCAAAGTGCTTGCAGGCAAAAAGAAAAAGAGAAACTTGAACCGCTGAAATTCAAATGAAAATGCAAAGAGCGAAATGGAGTGAGCATTACCAGTTCAGATAAAGTTCTAATAAAACACCCAGGTGTTAGCTTCTGAAGGAGATTTTTATTTTCAGACAGATAGAAATCCCTTGCAGCACTGGCAAGACTGGTATAGTACTGTAATTGGTATCCCTAACCTGTTTTATGTATATTACAAGAAGTTTTTTGTCATTTGCTTGCAATGTTCACGATAAAACAGAGCTCCCAGAATTCCCCAGTCTTTTGCTTTGAAGGTCTAAAGTTATTTAAAATACTTATTTAGCCTTTTTATTAAAGTATAAAGCTGTGATGCTTAGAAGTTTTTTCCATTATAGCAGATTAACTGGTTTACCTGTGATACAGAGAACATAATCATCAGGTGTTCTTCCCTGCACACTCTTAGAGAACATTATTTGGGAAAGCTTTGAAGAGGATTCCACTTAGCAGCCTGTGAAAGCATGACCTTCAAAGCTATGATACCTTATAATCATGTGTACAGTGCCCTGTAAACAAATCTAAAGCTTGTGCATTGTGTGTTTGGGTGTCATTTTTCAAAACACTTCTATTGCTCATCTAGACCTGGAAACTGTGTTGAAAGCAAATCAAGCATTAATTCCTGAAAAAGAGGCAAAAATACAGTCTTACTAGCTGTGACAATATCAGCATCAACTGTAGCATGAGGGGCATTACCAAAGGCAAAACAAACAAACTATTCAGGAGGTGCAATATTTGATTGAGATATTGAAGGTGCATTACAATAGGAAGTTTTTGTGGGCATCCTTCTCATGTGTAAGACTCTAAGGTCAGGTCCTTAACTTAGATAATTCTGTCTTAATATTCAAGGCTAATAACCAAAAGATTAACATTCTGAGTCCTGAAAGAATTTCTGTGCCTTGCAGCATTTCACTCCAGCAGCTTTGTTGTGGATATGTTTAATATCTTTCTTGCTTTGTAAGATGGACTATGCTTTACAGAAATGGAATTAACATTTTGCTTATTTCATTCCTTCCTAACCACCACTCTCAAGGTAGCAGCCTCTATCAATTGCAAACCATTTCAGCACCCTGTAGGAGTGACTGCACACCGAAGGAGAGCAATAGTATGGGCATAGTGTTTCAGATATCCCTATATAAGTCATATGGAGCTGCAACTAGGTACCTGCTGGTGTGCCACACATGTATCTGAAGCCACAGTGTTGACATTGCAAGTCTTTCCCATTGCAGCAGAAAATGGTAACCATTGAGACATTTCCAATCTTAAAACATACTTTCCTCTCTGTGAAATGGCTGTTATTGAACAGTAAAAGTATAGGCTTTGCTTTGCTTTGTTTCATCAAATTCTCTTCCCCTTTTCCAGAAATTTGCTCTGACTTGACAAAATATATGGTTTTCTGAGTAACAGCCTATATTAACAAACACAAAGGTTAATAGAATTTGAGCATCTTGAAATGTGATTTAATTTGGAAGACTGTAGTCTGTGAATATTAACTATGAACAAATTAAATTATTTAATGACAAATCACATCAGGCACCTACATAATATCAATAGCTATTGTCATTATAGTAATTCTTCCAAACAGTAGGGCAGGCAAACTCTGCATTAGGATTTTGGCTCAAGGTGTTCATTTGCAAATGAACAATTCATCATGTGAAGGAAAAGGGAAATAGCTCCAGGTCTGTGTCAGATTGCCCTGGTGCTAACTGCTGCTCTTTGATGTGACATTGTCTAGACCTAATGCCAGTGGGAGTAATAGAGGGAGAGAATAGCCATTCCATTATTTTGGATGAATTAAACTATTGGCTGCCGCTTCCCAAGTGTAATGCTTCTAGTGATCCATATCCATAACTTGCATTAATGAAAAGATTTATCTGCTAGGTGTTTGCTTCTAAACTTTAAAAATATATCCTCTATACACATACACCATTATAAAGTAAGTATCTAGGCAGTGTCTTACGATTATTTCTTTTTTCTATTAAAAAAGAGAAAAATAAAGCTGGTCTGAGCCAGGGCCTGCTGAAATTAACAGGAGTCATTCTTTTGTTTTCTATTGACTTTGTATTAGCTTTTGTAGGAATGCATTACTGAACTGCCATCAGGAACATAATTTATTGTGGCAACTATAGAATAAAATTAACAACTAGCGGGTTACTGTAAA
>NW_009916848.1:0-35917 GCF_000696875.1 Nestor notabilis | reverse complement strand
GGGAAAGAGGTGCATCCTTAGTCACACATAACAGCACACCTTATTGCCAAGACTTACGCAGACAGAAACTAGATAGCACCAGGGCACAAGTTTGTGCCCAGCTCCCAAAAAATGAGGGGAACAGATATTAGATTTATTAATTCTGTTGTAAAGAACTAGATTTTAGGATATGTTACTATTAGTTCTAAATCTTTTGTAATTGACTATTCAATAAAAATAAAACTCTTATTATAAAATTTAGTTTCTATGTATATGGTAAGAGACTAGACATATTAGGACTGTAAAGAAAATTCTATTTCTATCACAGAATACACACAGATATATTTTGAATGTCTCTGAATTCAATCAATACTTTGATTTCATTAAAAAGAACCCTGAGTATTCCTTAATATTATTAAGTTCATGTCTGTTGCAGGGCTGCATGCCAGGAATTAGATATAATTCATTCATCTTATTTTTAAAATAACACTGTATACTTTTGAAACAAGACACACAGCCTCTTTCTTTTGACCTTTTTTTGTTTTTAATAGGCATTCTCTTTCACTTCTCAGGCAGTCTCTTTTGAGATACTCTACCCTTTTTACAGATATTAAAAGCAGAAAACTAAATCCAGTCAGAAACCTCTGCAAGGCCCTGAAGGTTTGTTTTCTCCACTGGGTTTCATAAATTTAGGAATAGACTGTCTCAGCTGAAACCCAACAACATGGTCTGCTCCAGTTACAAAGTGTCTTCAATACTCTAACACAATATTGACATTACATGGAGAAGACACACTAAGTTACCTTGACCTGCCAATAAGGAATTACAGCCGTATTAGTTTATTTCACTTCTTTGCCTGCTGTCAAATGATCAAAGAGACTTTTGTTCTTGCAAGAGCCATCTGCACAGCACAATAAACTCAGATTAGGTTTTCTTCCATGTTTATTGTTGAGCCTTTAGAGAGTAGCAATTACTTGGTGCCATCATAAAGATGACTTCCTCCTCCTTAGTTATGTCCTGTGATATGCCTGTCTTTTCTGCTTTGGATAATTTAAATACATTTAGATGCTTTTCACAGTCTCTCCATTCTAACCAGAACAATATGGAAAGTCAGAGCAAAATCCAGCGCCTTCTTTCTCAGCCGTGTCAGTCTTGCTGGTATTTGGTCTACAGCAGAGTCATGTCAATGAGAAGCACTCCACATCACAACAGTATGACATAAACCTGGAGCTATTTCCTTTCTGCTTCACATGATGAATTGCTCATTTGTAAATGAGCACCTAGAGCCAAAATTTGAGTCCTGACTTTGACTACATTGTAGTGTTCAGAAAGCTCTTCTCATTTCCAATTCACTGCAAACTTGAAAGATCATACAGTGTTTACTGACAGGTTAATAAAACCTTTCTAGTCAGCAAGGACACAGTTTACAGAGTTGCACAGAACTACTGGAGAAACTGAAGCTTACCCTAATGTTGAGACAAAGGCAAATGAAACTGAAATAGTTCAACTACACTTTGTTTTAAGGTCAGGGATTTGGTCTTGCAAAAATGTGAGGCCACTTAGATCAAAATTTCACTTTCTTCTGAAGTAAGAAGGCCCAGTTCCATGACTGCAGAATTTATCTTTTCCAGTACATACATTCATTTTACTGCCTTTTTTTAAATTTATATAAAGGACTTAATAACTTTTTAATGTCCAGAGCTGTATGTTGTATTTTAGTTACTTAGTCCCTAATGTTAAATGCCACTTAATTACTTTGCTAGTTACTTTGATTTTTTTTTATTTTTAATTTTTTAATTTTCAGGCCTCTGACTGGTGATATTACATAAAGCATCAAAGCACTGTAAAATATTTTAGTTAATATCGAGCCATGAAAACCAAGAAGATAAGTTGTTTTACCCTAAGCCCGGGAAATTTAAGACTTTAGGTATAGTAGAAGCAGATTTGCTGATAGAACAGCCATGTGTCACTGTACTAATAATTGTTTCTCCTTGTTTTCATGAGCAGGCAATATGTCTGTATGTATAAAAACCTCATTGCTTAGAATTTTGTGAGTAGGAATTGTGTGCTTCTAAAGTTACAGACATTTCAAGATGCTCAGCTCGGCTCCCATGGGAAGCCAGCATTGCAAAAATGGTAACAAAATAAATTTACAAAGATACTTATCTTCTTAAAGATTGGGTGAGTTTTGTAAATGCAACGCTAATTATAGATGTTGGCATAACTACCATTATAACAGTGATTAAATGATTAACATGCCTGTCGTCAGCAATCTCACTAAATATGTACTTCCAGACTTAGAACATAAAACAGATTTTTAGGGATCCTTCCTGCTACCATTCACAATCTCACCATTACACTGGCTACGCAGTTAATTTTAATACCCTTTATCCAATACCAGAATGGAGACCTGTTCAAGGAATTTGCCATCAAGAATACTAAAATTCTATACTACTAGGGCCAAGGATTTTAGAATATCAGAGAGTTTAAGATAACTGGCAGAGATGATTGTTTCTTTACAACCCTTTCCCATTTCTGTTTCACTATCAAGTCAAAATTTCTATCCTCATGAATTTATTATAACATAAACCCAAATTTATCAGGTTACAGTTGCTTCCCGTACATATGACCATACAAAATAACACCAAACATTATGTGCAGATATGATTAAACTACAGTAACAATACTCAAGCTAAGTAATTTAAGACCAGCTTTCGTTCTACTACAAGCCTAAAAGACCTCAGCAGCTTATGTTTTACCCAACCTGAAGCTTCTGTGTTATCATTATTGATATGTTTATGATATAAAACAGACCAACTGACAAATATTGCTAGGTAACTTAAGGAAAAAAAGTTGGAACATACTCACAAAGAGCATAGATTGTTCTCTCATAATTAGTGTAGTTTAGTAGTGTCCTTCTGAACCATACTATGGCTGTAATTGTAGGTCAAGATAACTCCCAGCATTCTAGGAGAAATTCTTTTCCTCACTCTTCTGAGATTTATAGTTCTCATTAATGAAATGTCAAAGTCATTTAGGAACCATATAAGTCAATGAACTTGTTGTGCATATGAAAATTGAGAAGATAGTACAAAAATCTCTTTCAGTTTTTCTTTTTTACGTTTAAAGTTTTTGGGTTTTAGAAGAGAAATGTTGTAAATTATTTGGCTTTTCTGTCAATGGCGTTATGAAATATTTTGGGATTCTCTTATTTCTCTTATTTTTAATGAAATATTTTGAATGAATATTAATGAAATATTCTCTTATTTTTACTTATAGCATAAGTGATATCTAGATTTTGTGATAAGGAAAAGGAACCCAAGGTAGCCTGGCATGGCTTGCCCACAGAAAATCATTAGTTAAGCTGAAGAAGTGTCAGTAAAAAATATCAGATTACATCCAAGCAATGAAGAAACATTATGATTTATATGACAATATACTGTGTACAGCTGTGGTCATCTGGCTTCAAGAAAGATGAACTCAGAACAGGTGCAGAGTATGATAACTAGCATGCTTAGAGGAACAAAGTACCTTTCTTAAGGGAAGACACTAGAAAAGCCTGGTTTGTTGAGCCTTATAAAAAAAGGTCTGGGAGGAGAAGGAAGAAAAACTTCGATCTTTCAATATCTACAAAGGTAAAGGGAGGAGACATGAAGGGTGTTGTGAAACACCCTGGCAGAGAGATAGACAATTAAACACACATTGGGTCAAGAAAAAGTGGATATAAACTAGCCATTAATCAATCAGGAAAAATGTTCTGAACTATAAGAACAATCCAATTCTGGAATAACCTTTCAGGAAAAGTTGTACAGAAAAACACATAACCACATTCAAAATAGAGCTTTAGAAACTAATGAAAATAATGATACGAAAAAATGTTTGTGATAGCTGGGAATCTGAATCAATATCCAACATCCCTTTGTTTCCTTTAATAATATTTTCTGACTTCACTGGAGAGTCAGGGGGAGAAACTGAGGGGCAATCAGGTCCCCACGCACATTGGGAAAAAAACAGTTCTGTATTCTGGGCTTGTGCTTGATGGCATGTAGTAAATAACTGTATTGGCTGCTTGATGAACGATGGAGATACACAGTAATATTGACTAGTTACTTCATCTGGGGAGTGTGAGCCACCTGAAGCATTTGAAAAAGTAGCAGAGTACACGAGGGCAGAAACACTGCTGTTTCATAACTTTCAAGTGCTTGATTTCACAATATTAATGAGTTTTCTTTTAAAGATCTTTCAGAACTGCAGTATCTGAAAGTTCAGTGTTCTGTAGCAAATATCAGTCATCAGTGGATATACAGGGATGAAAGTAACAGTGGGCATTGCAGAGTGATGCTTTCCTTCTTCCCGGAGTCATAAATTTAAAGTGTTCAGAAGCAGAAGGAGGCACACCAGACAACTAAAAACCTTTCCATTCAATTTGTTCTTCAATACCTCTTAGATACATCGGTACTTGTGGCATCCACAGTACTGTGTGGCACACTGGAATTTTGTATTTTATATTTTCTCTAGTATTTAGCATTACTTTCTGGACCTATAACTGATATTTTTAAAGAACTATTCAGACTGACCCAAATTTTTTTTCTCCTGGTAAAAAAATTTGAATCCCATATTGTAAATACAGGGGTTATTATTATTGATAGCAATAATCAGCATTGTATTTCATCTGGTATTTTATCCTGAATAATTTGTAACACCTTGAAAAGTTTTATCTCACTTCTCACTCTCTTTTCTAATTCATCCATAAATACGCTGAATAACAGGGGTTTACAAAATAGATCCCAGTGGACCTCTGTGGCAACCATCCTCCATTGTGAATACGAGCTATTTCTTCTTATCCTTGCATCTTAGTTTTTAATGTGTTAGTGATCTGCAAGAGAACTGTTTTCTTTTATTCTGTGAAAGCTTTCCTTCTTCACGAACTCTGTCAAAAGCTCCTTTAAAATCCAAGGACAATGTATTGACCACACTACACCTATTCACATGCTTGTTGACTCCTTCAAAGGACTGTAAGAGGCTTAAGGATGTACCTTCTGACTACAGAAGCTGCATGATTTCTTCCCTGGTGGTTATGCGAGTATCTGCCAGTTCTAGTTTTCATTCTGATTTTTAGCTATTTGCCTGAAAATCACTTATCTATAGTTTCTTGTGTACCTGGTGGAGTCCCTCTCAAAGGCTAGGGTTGCATTTGCTGCCTTTCATTCCTCAGGTGCTGATAAGGATTTAACTGACAGATTGTATGACACCACAGTTAGTATCTATTTTGCTTCCTATTTATGTGTATTAAAGTTCTCTCTAAGGACTTGAGTGCACAGGATAGTACAAAACAGTTGTTTAAAAGCTGCATTTTATTCACCTACTTTGCTGAGATGAAAGACAGACCCTAATTTTTCATTATGGTGGAAATCAAGTATATTATTCAGCCAACATGACCTTGCTGACAGATTCTGAATATCTTCCAGTCCTTGAGATTTTGTTTAGTACAAATGGATCATATTTAGTATTAGCTGGACGAAGATCAAATGGAAATGCTGACTTACTGGTTACAAAAAGACCCATGAATGATGTATTAAGTATCAATAGGATATTTAGCATTTACATATCATTGTGTTCACAACAGATAACTAAAAGCACACAATGATCAATACAAGGGGAAAGTCATACTTTATTCCTTATTTCCATCTGATGTAATGAAAATAAAAAGGATGAGGGCTTTATACTTTCATTAACATATTTTTTTAGAGTAAGCAACTGTCCACAGGGACCTTCACTTCTATTTTCTAACACACATCTTGTCAGGAGAAGCAGGTGGCAAGGATTTTACTAGAAGCAGAATGCTCTTTATCAAAAATTTCTTTGTCTGGGAATAATTCTCAGTTCATTTTAGCCTGCTCTCACATGAGACCCATGTTGGCTCAGTGATGTGAAACCCAGAGGGTTTTCAGCCCTTTTTGTTTATTGTTTCTAAGTTACAACTATCTGTATATTAATTTTTATGCACAGTGGTGATTGTTAGCTGATTTTATTGATGCTCACACTGTGCTGGCCAATCCACTACAAATCAATTGCAAGACATTTGCAGAATTCTCTTTTTTTTCCCTTCTTTTCTAGCCAGGTCAAGGTATTATTGAAATGACTCAACCATTTGCCTGGACAGAAATGTGGCTCTGCTAAGATGAGTTTGCTTGCTTTATTTAAAAAGAAGAATCAGGTGTATAGGACATCAGTCTATTTTGTTTGCTATTTTTGTTTTCTCTTCCCAGTGGAATGCTTCATGTGGCTAGAACTATAGTATGGGTGGCAGCAGAAAAACTATGTTTTTCTGACTCTGTAGCTGGAGACTGAAACTTTTCAGTGAGAACAGTTCACACCATCAGCTTCTTGACATCTTGCATTCCTTCTTTTACCAAAGGAGTAGTTAAGTGCTGTACCTTCATTTCCATCAAAGCAGAGCTGCTCAGGAAACAGAACAAGTCCTTTACAGGTGTGACTAAGCTATGCCTCTTCTGGAAAGAAAATGCTATTTAAATACTGTTCAATCACACTTCATTTAAGAGAAATCAGAATAACTTCCCTCTAAAACTGCCTACTGCCAGGAAATATTTTTTATGTCAGTATTAAATATACACAGGAAGCATTTTTAGAAAGTGACTACTGTATTGTTTAGGGTCACAGTGAAGTTGCCAAATCCAGAAAGCTACAAATTGTGCTACGTTATATTCTCAGTTTTTGGAAAATACCTCAGACTTTACAAGCCACATGGTTATTCCTTTAGTATTCAAGCAATGACTTTCAGTGCAATCCTGCAGTGCTAATCTGTTCTTTCTCCCAGTTGCAGGACCCTCAGTCATCCACACCTTCAAATTGCATCTGTCTAGCTTTTGTCCTGGAAGTTAGCACCCAATAACCCAAAGTTTTTCCAGTGAGGTAGCAAAATCTGTGCGATTCTGCAATAAAAGCTCTTTTTCTTCATTACCTGGAAGATCTGGCTGTGTATCATGGATCATCATGCTTTAAAAATTCATATCAATTATTAAGCAACTGTTGTTAAAATGTCATGAAGAAAATGAACTTGCTCCTGGATAATGCATTTGATTGTGAGGGATTAAGAAACACTAAATACAAATGGAATGTCATCTGTAGAGTTTCTAGTAGCAAAACCACTGTATTCCCAGAACATCACTGGTGTAAGTAGGAAGACCTATTCAGCTGCAAATACATGTTCATAGGGAAATCTATTCTACGTTCAGAAAAATCCAAGTGAAACCTTACCAGGTATGGTAGTGTGACTATCTGCTGTCTGGGAGAAATGTCTTCCTTAATACCTTCTGGGAACTCCTACATGGGATCTCTAGTCTAATTAGGAGTACATCTTCAAATCTATGCTCTCTCTTTATCTGTTGTTCTTTTTCTGACTATTGTTCCCATCCACTGCAGTGTATCCACAGGAGAAATGCTTGTTTTCTGGTAAGATGTCTGCTTTAAGCACTGGTAAAGTCTAACTGAGCTATTTAGTGAACACCCAGCAAAAATCCATGAGGACTAAGGTATAGTGATCCAGCAGAAGGTTTTTAAGAGAAGTAATACAACAAAACATCTAGAGGCTGTAACCAGAAACAATACAGAAGAATCCAAGAGCTCTCAATTGCCTTATAGTCTATCCAATAGTGCATTTTGAGATTCCTTTGGTGTTGCTTCAGAGAAGTCAGTTGTCTTTGCTGATTTGTATTAGATTTATTTAAAAAGCTGAGTGAGGACAAGAGCTTAAGACTTGATATTAAACATTGTAGTTAGAGATTCCATAAAAAGTCAGTGTGAAGAGTTAGGAGCTTCCAAATCTTGTTCTTATTCCTGAATGCATAGACATCAGAATGATCCAAGAGGAAGAGCTAAACCTCTGCCCCATTTTGTAGTAAGCACAAATCTCCAGGCTACAACATCAAATTTGAGTCTAGAGTACATACTCCTAGACTTCAGGGACTTTTGCAACAGGTTGTAAATGACCTACAAATGTGCTACTGTATTGTACTATATTGGACAAGGTACATTGTACTTAGAACTCTAGAAACCTACTAAGAATTAACTTATATCTGCAAGAACACTACTCATTCAGGGGCCAGAACAAACCCCTGTATTTCCAAGCAAATTAAAAGAATGAAACAGAATAAGAAAACAGAGTTAAGCCATTAAAAAAGCTAATGCATGGAGGGATTTTATTGAAAAAAGGGGAAAAAAAAAGTTCAGCACAAAAAGCATCAAAGAAAGATATATTATGATAAAAATACTAAGCTTTAAAAGCAAATCTAAGTGGCGGGGGAAGACAAGAGAGACCTGTTCCTTCTTTGTATATGCCTCATGGAAATGCTGTTCTGAAATTGTTTTTCTAAGTGTAGAGCAAAGACTATGCTTTATTCTCAAGCTTTTGATAGCATATTAATAACCCATTTCCTTCCCATTCAAATTATGTGTCCTGCTGTGGATGATGCTTTCTATGTTAATAATATTAAAATGAAAATAGCACAAACTAGGTATAACTCAGTTATGGCTCTAGCCTGCTGTTGGAGTCTTCACTTCTAACCATTCCCTATTGAATCTGTTCACAGCAGCAAACAAACTTTGTGCAGTGCAGCAGAAATTCTTTTTTTTCAAGCAATATGATTGTTTTTGCAATTGTAATGTTATAATGTTGATAATACGTAGGCCTGTACGAACATGGAATAGAAAGGAACTTCTTCAAATAAGAGGCAATCTGATACACTGTCTGCATAAACCAGATGGTTTCACACAAATTATGAAAAGCAATGAAGTAGAGACCAGAGGAGCTGGGTATTATAGCTGGTTTCGGCACAATAGCATCTGGTAAGTTTCCTGTAGTGCCTGAAATGTGTCAAGTTCAAGCTTGGGTAGAAAGAATGAAAAGATTACTTCTGGTCAGTGGCATGGAGTAGGAGGTTCTTTGGCTCTTTTTCCCCCTTTTGCCTAAATTAGTTCTCTGTATAAAATTAAAATCTGAAATGGGATTATATGCAAATAACAACAATCTGTCTGAGCTGACAATCCCAATGCCCTATAAGGGTTTTATTCAAATTTGGCTTGCAAAGGCAGAATCATACTAAGATTTGAATTCTCCACCTGATTAGATATTCTACATCAGTGTAGAGAGGAAATTTAAACCTTTTGCTTCGAAAGCAAATGTAAATAAATCCTATCCCTGGAAAAGCATCCCTGTGTAAGCACAGGAAAAAAAAGCTGTTACAATTCAGTGGTGGGAATGTTCAGACAACAGTGGGTCCAGCAACAGAAATTGAGAAGAGCTGATCCTTATTTCCAGACACAATAATGAAAACAGAAATCATATTCCTTTTACACCCTTCCTTACAGAGGATGTGAAATTGGAAGCTCTGAAAACTGACATAGAGTCTTTAATGGATTCTTCTCTCTGACACTTTTGTTTCTCATGTCTCATTAATACAGAAAAACTTAAGGTGTGAAAATGAAAAGTTCAGCAATAAGGTCTTTTCCTAAAGAGATACACATAATTCAGTTACAGAGCTGGATGCGTGATTGACAGGTCTTGTTCACATGAGCTAAGGTTATAAAACCAATGGAAAAATGTATCACCTTTGGCCGTTTTCAGAGCTGTTTGAATGCACGTTGGTTCACACACTTTGGACACTGTAATTAGTAGATAAGGCAAATATTTATTCATATTTCTTTACTGTAAACATCATGGCTTTCTTCCTCATCTTAGTTCCCCCAACATATTCAGCTGCTGTTTCCAACCTGATGTATGCGATTTTCACAGCACTGACATTGACTTTTCTGTTGTGTTTAAATAACATTGCTTGTTAGTCTGTGGCTCCCTTTGCTCATCCCTGTTGACCTGAATGTTTCAGTTGATATTACTGCCTGTAGCATTCTGGCACAGCCTATTGGAGTCATTGGTTTTTGTTTCTATTTTCTATGACCCACTCAGTAGCATACTCCACTGCCATTTACATTAATGACCCTCTGTTAAATTATGGGGGTGGGAGGCTGTCCTGCATTTGTTATCCAACCTAGTTCTGGAAACCATCACCTTTCTGTGTTTGTGGCTTAGGAAAGCTCTGAGGTACAAATTTTTAGAGGCCGAGAAAATATTTTGAGGAGGTATCACAACACTTGACTTGTTCCTACAATCCTTCAGACGTGTTCTTGGCCATCTGAGAGAAAGAATGCAAGGAAATTGTGTTCTTCTGATAGAAAAGGCCATTTTATATATTCGACCTGTAATGCTTATTATTTTTAAGCAGATACTGTAGAGATCCATGGTCTTCATGCTTACCACTATCTTTCTCCTTTGTGAATCCTGTGAATTCTGCTTAATAAGATGATTCAGCCTGTAACTGCGCCATCCGGGAGGGATTGGAATATCCCTTCTGAGTTCCTCAGATTTGAAATGGTAGGATGGCTAATGTCAACTAGCAGAGACTGTGGTTGAGGTTTGCTGAACTAGTGTCAGCTTAAGTGCTGCTTTTTAACTGATTTCTTTTTTTAACACATGAGAAAATAACCGAATAATGTAGTCATTAATTGGCTGTAAATAGATAGAAATATGTGTTAACATATGGTGACAGTTAATGGTGGTTTACTTTTTATAAAAGAGTTCTGTCTGTCGAAAGAATCTTACCAAAGCAGCATGGCAACATTTAGTGGGATACATCTTTCTTTCAGTTGTTTTTTTATATCTTACTTGCACCACTTTTTCTTTTGATGATTTAGAGCAACTTAGTTTAAAATGCAAAATAAACATGTTTTGCTGGCTACTAAACCAGAACAAATGTTTGTTTTCTTTGTTTCCTCCTACTAATCTTCACATTTGCAATTAGCATTGTGCATAGTGAAACAGAGGCTGTTGGCACAAGTGTGAGGACTCAGCATTACTGGCAGAAGGAGAGGTTTTTAAATGTGAAGGACACCCCCTGGGCAGCTTGGAATCTAGGGCAAAAATTGCTATTTCACTCACTCATTCCATATATTTACAAATCTTTTATATAAAAGTCAGTAGCACTTATTTGAAAGCAATTCTGGAGCTGGGTGTTTCTGGTAGGTAGGCAGAGCACATAAAAATTTTCAGCTTTAGAAAACAATTGATGCTTGATAATGGATAGTGGCAAACACTTCAGTCCAAATAGGAAAAAGAATATGCTGTGAATGGTCACTTGCCTCTAAAGGATGGCTTCATTTACTTACAGGTGGTTTGAGTTTGCACTCTTCCTATCCATCACTCTGAATTCTGCAGCCTGAAGTGAATCTTGCTCGTCAACAAAGCCAGGTATACACAAGTGGGGTTACTAGCAGTCTTTATAGATTTTAATTCATCAACAAAGACATTTCACTTTACAAATATGCCATAAGTCTGTTTTGTCAACTTACATAAAGCTTATTTGAATTATCCTGTTAGTACAAATTAAGGAAGGGTATAGCTTATATATGGATTATTTCATCTGCAAACACTGCTATTGTGCATTTTCCTCAGACTGTGTATGAACCAGGGTTACAACCACATAGAGGTCAGGGAAGAATAAGGGCATTTTTAACTGCCCACTGGGAAGGGTTATTTTTACAAATCTCTAAAAAAAATCCATATTCAGCTGTAAATTACCTGTCATTCTAGTAAGGCCTGGTGGCGCCCCCATCACTAACTGCATAGTACCTTTGTGAGTGGCAGGTTGAGTCCCAGGTGGCTACTTCTCAAGCATGCCTCTGAACTGCAGGATATGTGAAAAGACTGGGGCACTGTCTAGCCCTTGGCATTTGGCTTAATATTAAAAAAATTAGTGCTTTTTACTGTTCTCAGACCTCTGGTAATTATTCACATCTCATGAACTCAACAAGCTGTAAATGGCAAGCAATCATGCATTAATTGTGGATGGTCTCCTGGCATTTTTACTTAATGGTTCTATAATACCAATATACACGGTTAATATGGAAACCTAAGAATCATTCCCAGGGAAGCATTGTCATGCCCTATGAACACCTGAATTAAACATTTCCTTACACATATTTACAGATGCATTCTTTACTTTTTTATGGAAAACAGATAATAATTCTTCCTCAAATGCTATAAATTGTTGAAATATCTGTAAAGTAAATCAATTTTATTTCCTGGATTGTTAAATATGGTAAAGGAAAGCTTATCTTTCTGTTGATTAATATTTTACTGTAAGATTGTTCTTCCTGTTCCAAATGCCATCTTATCTGTGGGAGTTGCACACAGAAGCTGTAGGAAGTCTCATAGTTTCCATATGCATGTTCAGTGAGACATTAGATTTTTGAAATATTGTGAAGGTGTTCAGACCTCTCATCAGATTGTAAACTCAATTTACAAAAACTTCTTATTACTGCTCTTATGTTTGATGCAGTTTGGCTGAGATTCCCTCTCCTCATTTTCATGATGTATGTTGTCTTCTCCTTGTAGCAATGTTAGACAAGGGATCTTGGGAGCACTCAGGGTCAGGAACAACCACTTGATTATCTTTTGCAGTGCTGGCAGGGCCTAGAAATATGTGTGGTGTGGATGAGTTGACTCTCCCTTTTTTTCTTGGCATATGCCAAAGTGCCAGAATCTCTTACAGATACAAGTCAAGTAAACGGGCTTCTAGGAATGAAAAAAATGGTGAAGAAGTGCTGAAGAACTGCTACTTTCCTGTGGAAGATTCTCTGTTCTCCTCTATTAGATTCAGGTTATGGTTGCTAAAAGGATCCTAAATTATTAAAACTCATGTCTGAAGATCAGATTCTCTCTTTATTACCTCTTAATTTAATCTTTTTTATTTTCCTAAAGATGGGAAAAAGTAAAACCAGTGGAGAGAGAAAACAAACTCAGAGCACAATAAAGCAGTGAGCTCTCACCACCTTAATGCTGCACTATAACCCATTGGTTTTTATTTCTGAAAGCATTTGAATTGTTCCATACTGCATTTCAGTGCATTTTTGTAATACCTTAGTCTAAATTTATTCTTTCCAGGAACATATTCTCTTACTGGGGGGAAAAAAAAAAGAATTCATGAATTCCTCATGATCCTGATTCATGAGAATCAGGGGGAAAAAATGTGTATCCGAAATCTAGAACACATTACCCTTGACTTTCATAGCATTTATATTTTGATAAGGTGGTTTATCGATTATGTAAACACTGAGATTGGGTCTTCATATGTGAAGAGACAGGAAATTGAAGAGTTTCTTCCTGACTCCCTGACAAGTAAAGTATAAACCAAATAATTTGACCTTCTGCAAGAGGTGCAACATTGCTTAGTATACTTAGTAATTCCTGAAAAAGATCATGAATAGAAAGGCAGCAAAATTTGCAGAGGTACAGGTGTTATCACTTAGTCATCCCTAAAGAAGGCTGATTTATGGTGTCTGGGAATGGAAGGATGTTCACACTGGTTTTTCCGGTTTAAACATCAATTACGTGGTGAAGTGCTTCCAGGCATAGCGCCCCGTGGTCTTATTCAGTGCTGTATGTTGATGGATGAGCTTCACCAGGATCATGACAGCAAATGAGACTTGCCATCAATACATGAAAAGTATTAAAGCATCTATGAATGTGGAAAGGATTTGGAATGAATTATTCAATTCAGGAAAGAGATTTGGATGTTGTTACAGACAGCTTAATGAAGACTTCAGCTATGGCGAGGAGTCCAAAAAGACATCAAGAAGCATAAGGAATAGGATGGGGCATAACATGTAAAATATTAAAATTAGACCTGATTGGGAAATATTCTCTCAGCAGTGGGCAATTTTGATAACTCTGAACAAACTCCACACCTTTTATTGCAAAAAATCCCTGACCATTCAGACCAGAAATTTAACTACATTCCTGAGGACTCTAGTCAATTAATAACAAGAATTGTAAGAAGAATAATATTGAAAATTATTTTTGAAAGGGGTAATAAACTGGGTGTTTAATTTCCATGCTTATCCCAGTAAGGGAATATTTAATGGAGAGAATGATTTATACCACAGATTGTAAAAAATGTTTGGTTAGTTTTGCTGGCCACTATTAGAGTAAGATACAGGATTATAAGGCTAAGTGAACCACAGGATCAAGCTAGTATAGTGTTCTTATATCCTTGCCCTTTGCCTATGCTAGGTGAAAATTAAACCATGACAGTATTTAGACGTGAGCTCTTTTGATGGAACTAGGGTCTGGGCATTGTGCATTAAAAGGTGTCTCATGCGACAAAAACAAGAAAGGAGCTGAAGAAGAACATTATTAAACTGCAGGAAGTTTGCTGTGTGCTCTTAAATGAAAGATACAAACGTTTTTGAAATTTGGTGTAAAAACTGAAGTACACTGGAGTTAATAATACTGAAGTGCAAAGCAGTATAGGACCTGGTTAATATAACTGCACTCCACTGGCCTCAGCACAGTAGATATGCTAACTTCAGTGAAGTGATGTCACTTATAATAGTTTTATTAGGTATCTGCTTTAGGCTGTATTTGAACGGACACAGTCCAAATACCCTGCTGGTGTAAATTAGTGTAGCTCCATAGGGATCTTAATAATTTTAATATTAAAGATCTGACCCAAGCTAGCTTGAACATAGAATTTCCCTTTGACCTTCTGGTATTTTATTTTTTAATTTTATAAAGAAAGTAAATACAGCCGAGCAGAGAGTAGATCTTACTATATTGTTAACAGTATTTTCCACAGGGTGATGCGGAAGCAGAAAGATCACAACCTCCATGAGTGAGTGTAAAACACTTAGATGGAATGGAAATAATCACTACTTAGCTCTGAGGGCAAAATAAATGCATTGTAGTTTGTCTTATCCCCTCAGCTACAGACAATGAAATACTCAGTGTTTTGCTTTCCCTCTGTCAGTCTCAGTAAATCCTCATTTTCTTTCTTTGTTAATCAGGAACATTTGTTTTCTCCTCCCTTTTGGCATATCAGCCTCCCCCTTTGTTTTTAATCCTAGCAATTCTGTATTCTTTATGTCACATCTCCAACTTCTTTTTATTCCCTTTGCCTTTCTTTTAGGCTTCTCTTCACTTTTTTTCCCCTTATCTTCTTCGCCCCTCTGTCTCTGGAAAGTTCAGTGTGCAAGTTAATCTAACAGCATGAAACTAACTGATATGATCAGGACTTGTGAAATAGAAACTAAGCTCTCACTGACTTTTAGAGCCTACCATTGGAAAATCTCACATGAACAAATTGGTTCTTGACATATGATCAAGTCTGCTTGCTTCTTAAAATATGCTTTAAAAACAACCTGTAAGACTGAGTCCCCTTTTATTCTGGAAATGTTGTATGTTTGTTTCACAAAACTTAATTCTCTGTAGAACAGTTCTTGATGTGATAAGTATAATCAAAGTCACTTACAGGAAACTTAGAGTTAGCTTGCTTCATTATAATCTTGTATATTAGTAAGAAGTTAAAGATTCAAGGTTTGTAAGAAAAAATAATATCTTCTTTAAATGGTTCGTATATATGGCAAAAATAGACAAACTTTTAGTCTTAGAAAAACCTGTAGGGCCCTAGGAAAGAAAGGTGGTCTGCTCACCCCAGTCATGTTCCCTGGATCACTTTGCTCTTAGTCTTTGGACTAAGAACCCAGCACTGCTGCCATTCTGATCACCCTGAATATACCTGCCAACACGTTGTCTGGACATATTAATTAAATAACTGTTGCCCCTTAAAGGACATAGAGTAGGCCTTATCCAATGCATCATAATAATTAGGTTCTTAATTAAAAGAACTAATTAGGTTCAAACTTATCCTATTGGGAAACAGATATAAAAAGAGTCAGATCGGCATAAGCTAACCTCCGTACTCACTGTTGGACACAGGATTGCAGCTCTTACATCCATTCCTGATCCTGTCACATGCATCATCCTGTTTAGTCCTGTGTTAGGCATGAGATGTGACATTAAAGAGTCTCTTCTCAAGCACAGGGACTCGGCTCTGAATTGCCAACCTCTTTTTTGAGCAGAGAGGTTCAGAGACAGCAGCCAGGTCCAAAGTCCATTCTAATCAGTGTACAGGTGCTCAGGAAAGCTGGATGAGGCCCTCATAGTACAGAGGTGCAGAAACTCACATAGCTTCAAGGAGGTAGGAGACTGGCATTACATTTCACTTAACTCATTATGTGTCAGAAGTTCACGGAGTACGTTAAGGAGTGGCTCCAGTCATGCAACTCGGCCACTGTTCTGTGTGAGGTACCAGGCAGGCGTGTGGCACTGATGGTGTGAAGGTAAGGTGGTGTAAAGGCTCAATTTCTGCTGCTGCTGATTGGAATTCTGAATTGTACATCCAGTTTCCAGAGACACTCTCACTCCTGATTTTATCTTTAACCAAAAAGTGATTGTGGCTCATTCCTCTCTTACTCAGAGGATGCTATTGACTGTAAGTATATCAAGAAACTGCAGCAGTTCTACTAAATTTACCCACAGTTCCAAATATACATAGAGTATCATAACTGTAATGCCCCCATTCTGTCATAATGGCTTGAAATGCATGTGTTTGTGTATTAGGTAGCTTTACCCTGAATAGAAAAATTATAAAAAGCAGGATTAACTGTTTCTCAGTGTTCAGACAGCTTCATTCTGTGAGTACTTTTAAAAACTAAAAATAATTGTGTTGAGATCAGAGTTAATGACCTCAGGGGCATGTTGTTATTGTTTTCCCTATCATTTTGTTTAATACAAATTTTGTTGTATTGGCCCAGTGGTACTTTTTAAACCTCCTAGTCTAATGGAAATCTTGTAAGAAGAGTAAAGGCTTTAAAAGAGGACAAATTAACAGAAAATAACTGAATGGACTTGCTGAATGGGAAACCTCATGTAACTATTTTGCCACGATAACATCAGTCAGTGGCAAAAATGCTTTGTAGATTTTCCACAAGTACAGACGAAACATATTAAGGTGGTACCATAACCACCAAAATGCAGATGCTTGATCAGCCATGGATGGTTTATGGCTTCCATTTCAGAGGGAAATCATTCAAGCTTCATTGTACAGTACAGTCTCTCTTGATGAAGGAGTAGCTGTATGTTATTTTAGCAATTTCCTTTGCCGTAAAAGATACAGTGGCTTTTGTGTTGATCATCTTATGGGATAATCAATGCATACAAGTATTTGATAGCAACAGCTTATTAAGGAGAGTCACTTGTTTTATATAGGCAAAGCTTTTGTTCAACCCCAAGTCCACAACAGAGGAGAGAAAGTGTGACTCCTCTGCTTGAAAGAGGACAGGATAGAGGCACGGAGGGCTGTGATTCCGGTCTGTGTAATACGTGCATTAAGCTCCTGTGGAAATCTCTGGGAGCTGTGTGTGGTAGGGGTGATGTCCATCCTGCTGTGTCCAATGGCAACATTTCCATTTACTACATTGCTGTTAAATTAGGCTCATATTACATACTTTTTTTTTCTTTGGAAGTTTAGGAAACTTTTGTGCATTCACTTAATCTGGCTCGAAGATTTAAGGAGCTTCTTAAAAAGCAGTTGCAAACTCAACTGTCTTTAGGTTTCTGAACTGAACAGCAAAATCTTTCAGCACGAGAGATTTGCTGAGCAGCAGAGGAAGTAAGGTGCTTTATTTAGGACACTAATTTTTTAGTTTTTGACAGTGTGATGTGGTATTACTGTGAAGCTGTTTATAGCAAGAAGGAGAGGTAAGGCACAGTTATATTCCCAGGCTGAGAAATACGGCAGTGCTGAGCACTCTTCTTTCATGGGAAAGCTGCAGGACCAGAAACTAGTGGCTTGGCACGTGCTGAATGGTTTAAAATTCTCTCTTCAGCCACAAACACAGTGTCTCCTTACAAATCACTTTTTTGCTGGGAGGATTTTCAATTATATGAAAACTTCTTATGATATACCACTGCTGTTCCGGTAAAGTCTTTAATCCTGCTCCTACTGAATTTACATGGTCTGCACAGGACATCCTGCACAGGATTGCATCAAAAGGGTGCAACTGGCTTATAATATTTTTGATGGGTTTATGTCACCCTTTCTCAATAAGAAATAAAAAAAAAAATAATGGGCTGATATTTTTAGAAGAGTTGTCTCTATAGCCTGAATTTTCTTTTATACTTAGCATGCCTTAGAGTGGAAAATGAAGGGTATCAAATAACAACAAGCAACAATAACAATACATATTTTACACTTCAATAGCTCTTTCTACCTGGGACTCTCAGAACTCTAAATACTAGCTGATGGAATCTAATGAATTGTGAAAAATATGCCCTGTCCTTTTTGCAAAGAAGGGAGCAATTCTGTAATTAATATGACTCATCTGTATGACTTTTAAAACACTATTTTAAGTTACTTGATTTCTCAGTTTGAGATTCTTGCTATAGACAGAAATGAATGACATGCATTTTTGTGCGTTTACCAAATTTACATTCTACTCGTGTATAAATTTCCTGGGGGAAAATCCTTATTTTCCTTACAGTTCTTCCAGATAAGCCCAAAATTATGCAATTATGTATGGATGAATTGCCCTGTTTGATCAGTTGATATCTGAATATGTTCTTTTAGTGGAGGCAATGTAAATGAGAAAGAGAAGTAGATATTGCTGAGTTACTTGTTTTATAAAGGAGGGAAGTATGGATATGTATGAACTGGGAGACAAGAAAGACTCACCTAAAGCAAGAGTACAGCCTGCATTGTCTTTCTGTCTCCTTAGTACAAAACAGAAGAGAAAAATATGCATCTTTATTATTATAGAGAGCAAGTAATAAAAAAGAATGATTATTTACTTGTTATAGAAAGTAATATCCCTGGCTTTCCAAACAAAGATTAATGGTGTTGAATCTGTAAGTAAGATGGTAAAAAGCCCAGTCAAGAAAGTCTTTGTTTTATGCATTGTATTACACATTGTGTCAGTATGGCTCAAAAGAGGTGGATGGAGGCAAGCCTTTTTGGGGAGGGGAGTCTAGACAACTCCAGCTACTCATCATTTATCTTTCCTTGACTTCTGCAAAAGGGATGACTTGAAGTCATACAGTACAAACTGGGATGGCTGCAGGGGCAGCTTTTTCCTTCTGTGAGCATCTTGGAAAGGCTACAGCAGTTACTTAGACTTGAGTTTCACCTTGGGACCTGGGACAGAGGCCTCAGAGGACCATGGGATGTCATTTTAAAAGCACTACAATCTCAAGTTGCATGTCTAAAAAGCCCTATTACCTGTATGTAGGTAAGGAGCGAGACAAAGACCCATATCTTTGGTATCTGTGTGGATTCCAGGACTTGCTGTGTTGCTGAAAAGATTGTTTTCACAGGAGTCTGGGCATAGATACAGAAAACTTGGCACAGTATTATCAGAGCTGAGTATCTTCAAGAAGGGAGGTAGGTGGAAGAAATTTCAGGCTCAGGGAGCACTGAGAATTTGTGGCTGTGGACATGAAGGAAAGAGGTGTAGTGGGCTGCATACCACTAACTCTATGCCTTCTCATAAAAGTGATTTTATATAGGAGAGCATTTCTTTCTTCTTTTCCTTGCTTCTTTTTTTCTTTTAAGAGTTTCACCTTGCCTTTAAAGCATGGACACCTCATTTGTTTCTACAAAAAGCTTGAAGATTGGTATGGATGTGACTTGAAAATAAAAACTACTTTGGAGGTTTCATCCATTTCCTCTTCAGTAAGACTTTTAGTTCTTGATTTACTTGGGAAGAAGACAAGTCTAACTAACTCACAACGATAAAAATAGTGTGCAGACAATGACAATTTGCTGAGGTGGATGAGATGAATCAACTTGTGGTGGAGCTGATTTCTTCTGTTAACTATAAAAAGAACGCTGATGAATAAACCATATAAGACACCTCATTCTTACGTACCTACTATTAAATGACACGAATCCCACATGAATGACAAAATCAAACAGCAAAAAAAGCAACATTTATTATAGAGAACCATCTCTGGAGGCAATAATACTTACAGCTCATCTACCAAAGGGCCCTCTCCTATTATCACTGGAGTTTAAATCTCTTGCTGCACGGACTAGAGAGTACAGTACTGCTCTGTTTGGTAGAGAGACCAACATTTCTCTATATCCAAAGGGTAGGTCAATGCACACTTTTTAAGTAAGTCAAGCACTGATTCCAAGAGAGCAGCTTTGCTTAAAAATTGATGGTGCTATGTGACCCACTTTATTCTGAGGGCAGAGAGAGTCCAATGTTCTTTCTGTCATCCATGCAATCAGAAAGCACTTGGAGCCAGGGTCACTTAATAAGGAAGACAGGGCTCATCTGTTCTTTCACTTCTGAGGTCATCAGGGAGTCTCATCACCCTAAGTCTCCTGTTGAGGATGGTCCTGTTCATGTATTTGGGTCAGATGAATATTTATCTCAGCCTAGAAATGCAAGGCTTGTTCTGTGGCATTCCCTACCTATTCTACACCCTCCCCACATACCCCTAACCCCGCTTAAAAACAGGCTGATTTCTGAACATGGTATTGTTCATCATCGAGGAGACAAGACCCATTGGAATACAACACCATGTGTTGGAGTATTAACAGGGAAAGAGAGCTAAATTATTTAGTTTAGCTAAACACTGTCCCATGGGGAACAGTGTTTAGCTAATAATGAGGTATTGGCAAAATGTTTTCCTCCACAGGGGTTGGGGACTGCATTCAGAATAATATTTGTTCATCCAGTAGAACTTCACCCCATGCCTTCTCCCGGTATCTTCAAATTCAGTGCCAAAGTGGGAGTCTTATTTGCTTGGCTAATCAAGTCCCTTAAAAAGAAGTCAGTGCCAGATTTTGCCTCCCATGTTTATATGTACCCTAAGAGCAGTGTAACTAATTTCAGTGGGTAAACTCAGGAGGACTCCAACTCAGCAAGAGTAATGATGGAAAACCCCCCAATTCTCTGGAGACTGTGGGAGACCTCTGATCTGTGGTTTTCTGATGGCAGCAGTATCTATTGTCACAGAGCAGCAACACATACATTCAAGGGACTGTATTCTGGGATGCCAGTTTGTATCTTTCTGGCTCCACCACTGGATGCTGCAACAGCAAGTACTTCCACTTGCGTAAAAACCATTATAATATTTATCTTCCTCTGTGCCCTTGTTGAGACGTCTTACTTATTTTATCTTTTCTTTAATAATAGTGACAGCTTATTCAGTGCAATGAGATTAGGAGGGTCAGGGCAGACTCGCAGGACTCTCTTGAGGAGAGCTGTGTGGGCTGTTCATGCTTTTCCAGTCAGCTGAAACACAAAACACTCCAGACTGAACTCCTTGGGATTCCTACTGGCCAGTTGGATTTGTTAGTAAATCCACCAAGTTGAAGAGAACGTAGAGAGCTTTGGGTAGGTAGACATCAACCCAGTGCAACTAGCTACATGTGTATGCCCTGCAAGCGGTTATGGGGAAGCAAAAAGGCCAGGTGCAGCGAGCGGCTGCGTGGTTCCAAGTTGCCGGCGGGGCTTGAACCACGACAACAATTCAACAGATCAGAGAACTAGCATTGCAATCAACATTGAAATGTTGCTAAATGGAGTTACTTCCGCTAAAGGTATAGCTCCTGTTATTTCTACATTCATATTTTATTAATTTGGAAGAAACTGTTAGGGGTAGTTAAATTGGAATCTCCTATAATGGCAAGTGTTCTGGAAAGATGCTGGCAAGGCTTGCAAAGTTTTGTTAAGTTTGCATTCACAGCTTTCACTGTGGCTTTTTCACAAAGCTAAACTTAGAGGATTATGACCACTGTCCTCCTAGTACTCTGTTTACCAAGGGAATGTTGGTCAAAAGGAGAAAAGTGGACAACTTCAGACTTTTCATGTCAGTGCTACTTACAGAACAAATATCCATTGGCAGAGTAAGAGCCTGAAGAAGAAGAAAAGAAGCTTTCTACCTATTGTGCAAAAAATCAAAAGGTTCCAGTGAATTTCTTTGAGTGTTAGCAAAACTGCTTAATCTAGGATTTCAAAGGGTGATCAAAACTATTTTCAGTTATTCCTGACTTGCACTTGTACCATTCCAGACTGAGCTGAGTCTTTTTGCCTAGTACATTCCTTTATTTAAAGGCAATAGAAAAGAGAAAGAAGTGAATTTCAATGATCAGAATCCCAATGTGTGGGAAATATGACTTCAGTCCTTCCTCTGGAACTTCTGAATAGGACCAAATAATTACAAGTTCTCACTAATAAAAAGCAGAGGAAAAAAGAAACAATAACAGAACATTTTCAGAAATTGGATTTTCGTTATCTGCAATAATACAGGAAGCTTATCTATTGTGAAAAGAGCAAGCCTGATTCTAATGTGGCATAAATATTTGCATGATAATAAGGTTATGTATTTTAGATTAAGACAGTGTATTGATCACAAAAAAGAAGAAAGAGCTGAGGCCATCCTTGGGAAAGCAAGACTTTCTAAATGTGACTTTGTGCATGTCCCAAGACTCTACAACTAGTTTGCTTTTAAAGAACACTTACTGTTACAGTGTAGTTGCCATTGATTACAGACTCACATCCAAATTCTAAGGGTGGCAGCATAGGCATGCAAGTGTGCCTAAGTACTTTTGATCTTTCAGAGTAAGTAAGGAGTCCCAAGTGAAGAACACAAAAATATTCTTTTCTGTCTTACTACTTGAGCATTAAAATGGTTTGTAACGCATCAAATGTATTAGGGTAGCAACTGAAGAGTTTTGTTGCACAAATTAATCATTTGCATCCCAAAATTAACCAGGTGGTGAACTTCCAAAGATATCTTTCTTTAAATGTGACTAAAAATTCCAAAACAGTGGCAAATTGTATTGGTTCAAAAGCAGTGAAATTAAAGCAAACAACATACTGCATTTTTTATATTGTTGATTCATTATCGGTATAAATGTTGATTGTTTAGGCTAAGAAGTCTGCAAGACAAAGTGGCTGCATCCTCAGCTACTATAAACCATTACAGGGCTGTTTACGGAGCTAAACACTGTTTACAGCAGAAGTCCTTGATACTGTTACTTAAATAATAACCTCTGTTATTCTTGGGATAGAAAAGTTAACACTTAAATCTCTAAGATGAGCATGTTAAAAGGATCATTAAATGTTTATATTCATTGATCTAGATTTTTCCCAGAACTTAAAGAGAACAAGTCTTTTGAAGGACTATTTGAACTATTGCTTTTGATGTCCTTTCATTTGTCCATGACAGATGGTATACACTGCGCTGCTATAAATATTTTGTGGTGTATCCTGTATCTTATGTTCTATTTAAATAGCCTCTACACAACTGCCAATTATCTGAAAGTATAAAATCATGCATGGGATCAGAGCACTTACCACATCCAGCCAAAAAATCCCCATGTCATTTGCAGTCTGGAAACCAGGAATAATTTTTCATGTGCCCCATTTCATGAATTAGCAAAGAAAGTTGGAGCGTAAGTCCTAGCAGTTTCAAAATTAAGATGAGCACAAAATCTAAACCTAAACCGGAATAACAAGCCTAGCCAGTGAATTAATTTTATTTGGTTAGTAAAAACCAGTTTAAAAGTGGAGGTGAAATGGTGGCTCCATTGCATTTTATGGATATGCTGCCACAGATTCTTGTAACATGTAGTCCTACATTTACAAATCAGCTGTCTGCTGCATGAAAGCATCTGCAGATTGCTAGTCATGACTTGTCCACATACATTGTGGAATACACAAATAGTTGGATTTTACATTATTTAGCTTGGCTATATTTCCATATTACAATATGGAAAAATATGCCCACTCTTTGCATTCAGTGGGCAAGAGAATTATTATGGTAGCTATGGAGTAGAAAAAAGGAGAGGATACAGTACACAGAAGAGATAGAAAAGGAAAGTTAAATTAATTTCTTTCTCTCCCCAGAGTGCCAGCTTCTTATTTCAGCACCTGTCTGCCACTCAGAGCCTCTTTTGGCTCTTAACTATCACAAAAGCTGTCTGCAGTAGCCAGACTGACTTCAGGCAGAAAAAGGTGACTAAAAATTAACTAGTTTGCTAAGAACTATTGCTGAAAGGATTCTATAGGGCAGAAACAGGCAAGGTCTGTCTGATTCAACTCAGCCAGAGAGAGAAAATTTAGGAGATGGGACTGTGCATTTTCAACAGTTTAAAAACAAAGTGTAGCTTTTCTTTCCCCCTCATTTTCCATGTTTATCATCTCTTTTACAAGGACATAGTATTTTTCCATGTGCAAAGTAATCTTCATGGTCTGTTTTTAACTGTAAAAACAGAAAAACAAGCTAAATCTGAAATGCACACACCATGTTTTTAGATCTGAAGGAAAGAAGCAGTAGGTTATTGCTGTCTTTGGATGAAACTATAAAGCCATAAGCATTGACTTTGAAAAACAATTACACTAAACATTTCTCATCAGTAAATCTCACTAGGCTAAGGCAGAAAGTATCATCCTCCTCATTTAATGATGCAGAAATTAAAGCATGGGGGCACAGGTATGTCTTGTGCAAGGTCACTGGCAGAACTAAAAAGAGAACACTGATTTCTTAATTCCCAGCAAATGAGCTCTGAGCTAGGCCTCCCTATCTAAAGCAAATAAATAAATAAATACAATAGTATAAACAAAGTCCTTGGTAGTTCAATTTTAGGCATCACTATGACTTATCCATTAGGACTCTACAAGTAGGAATTATTCCCACGCATTATCTGGAGAATAACAAGAAGTCATGGAAAACATAAGCCACTGGCAAACAAATTTGTACACACTGCATTATGGAAAAGAAGGCCACATTAATAAATAAGAATTATCCACTCAGTTCTGGTAAGTAGCTTATGAGTTAAATGGGATGGTAAATATGGTCTCAGAAAACACAAGCTAAAAACTACACCGCTAATTAATGTGCGAACTGTAGCATTAAGCACTTTCCTCACTATCATTGTCTTTTCACATTAGCCATGCTTCTGTCTGAATTGCAGTAAATCTGGTACAACTTTAAGGCTGGAATTTCTCAATTGTGCAAGAGAATTGCCTGTCCAGTTCTCTTACCTATTAGGAAAGCAGTCTGTGTACCATTTCCCTTCAGAAGTGCCGCAAGAAATAGGCATTTATGTAAGCTCTTTAAATTATGAGCACTGAAGTCCTCCGCTTCCTGGTAGTCTCCTTTTAACATCCTGACAATTAAGACAACTATAATCTACCTTCCTCCACCTCCTTTTTTTTCCACTATCTTGCATAAAAAGGCAAAAACCCCCACACTACTGCTGTTAGTTTTCCTTTTAATTCTCTAACAATCATAATAAGCCCCTCTGAAACCTTCAGGAAAAAAAGCCCAGAAAATTTGAAAGGCCTTTCCCAACCTCTAACCCCCTCTTTTTTCTATTGTAAGTAAGCACATAAGCTTGGTATTATAAGGTTTTCTATAGATACTGTCCTGGGTTCAGCTACAGCAGTCATTTTTTCTCCTTCTTAGTAGCTGGTGCAGTGCTGTGTTTTTGACTTTCAGTCTGGGAACAACGCTGATAACACCGATGTTTTTAGTTGTTGCTCAGTAATGTTTACTGTGACCAAGGACTTTCTCAGTCTCATGCTTTGCCAGAGAGGAGGGGAAGCCGGGAGGAAGCAGAGACAGGACACCTGACCCAAACTGGCCAAAGGGGTATTCCATACCACAGCACGTCATGCCCAGTATAGAAACTGGGGGGAGTTACCCGGAAGGCCCAGATCGCTGCTCGGGTCGGGCTGGGTATCGGTCGGCGGGTGGTGAGCGGTTGTGTCCTCTCCCCTTGTTATTCCTCTTATCATTATTATTGGTAGCAGTAGTGGTTTGTATTATGCCTTAGTTACTGGAGAGCTGTTATCTCAACTCGTGGGAGTTACATTCCTCCAATTCTCCTCCCCATCCCTCCGGGAGCGGGGGGAGGAAGGAAAAGGGGGGGAGTGAGCGAGCGGCTGCGTGGTTCCAAGTTGCCGGCTGGGCTTGAACCACGACAGATACTTATTAGTGTGTATGTGCTTCAAGTTGGAATACGTCTGAACAGAAGAAACAGCTCAGCAGAACACAGCAGATGTGATGGGAGCAGTAAAGCTTTGGTAAAGTTTTGCTCAAGGTTTGCTCACTTGTGTGGATCACTGAGTTTCTGAAGCTCTTCTGAGTGGTTCAAATCTCAGCTGCCCTGATACTTGAGGAGCTTGGCCACTTGTGAAAGAGGATAAAGGAAAAGCAGACTTAGCTGAACATATTGAATTTACCCTCCATAACAAGAATACAGTTAGGAATGATCAAGAATTAAAATTTAGCAGAAATATAATAAACTTGAGATTCCAAGCAAAATCTCACCCTCCAAGGAGCAGAAGACGTGGTAGCCGTTAAGACTTCAGTCACACTTTAAGCCAACAGGTCACATCCTGGAGCACTCAAGCATTACTGAAAACCTAGTACTTAGTGACTCAGGTATAAACTTGGAGTATGCTCACTTCAGATTTATGTGAATAACTGCTCAGTTTGGAAAATTCCCAAATGGCATTTTAAGTGATGGTAAGAGGACATAACCATTTTTCTCTCTCCTCTGCCATTCTCACTTCGGCGAGTTCAGTGGCTGCCCCTGTTTGGTGAGCTTCTTGTCATTGGTTCCAATCCCAGGGGTCTCCTAGGTGTAAAGCTAGCAAGGGTACTCTGCGGCTACACCTGAATCACTCAGATTTGACTGTACCCCGAAACCTTTAAAAGCCTCTGTGACAGCTTTGGTATGTTGTTTGTTCTTATGCGATTAGAAGAAAATGTATGTAGTCATTACATTTTCACAGTTCTCTCAGAATTCTCTGTTCATTTAAGCTGTCCAGCTAAGATACTGGCATGTACCAAATCAGTAACAAATCCCTGGGGAGAAGAAAAAAAGTTTATAGCATGGGCAAAAAAACTGTCTCAACTCCAATTTCTCTGTCTCTCAGATGACAGGCTCTCAGAACAAAAATCAAGATGTCTTAAAATAGACTGTCGTATTATCAGTGATCTCAAGGGGATTTTTTTTCCAGGCTTTTGTATGGAAATAGGTCTTATCTCAAGAGGAGGTAACTGCAACAGGTCTTTATACATTAGCTGTGCCTTTTCCAACACAGATAGCATTCTTAAAATGGCTCTACTGCCTCCTACTCGGAAGATAACTGGTGCCTAACACTTCTGGCTCTGGGGAGCAATGCATATGCAGGGCGTGAAAAAAAAGATAACAAGGAATCTGTGTAGCTAAGACACACATCTATACCTGTTCTGCCACCATAAAGAACCCTGATTTCATATTGCAGACACTTTGTAATGTTGGTGTAATTTCTGTTACAGTGTAAATACGGGTTTACGTTATCTTGATTTCTAAATGGTAGTGCCACTTTTCTTTTTAAGATAAGCAACAATGTTTATGTTACTCTTAGTTTGTAACTAGCCGCATGCATTGATCTGAACAGTTTGGTGAAAAGTTAGATTTTACAAAGGACCTTAGAAGTTAAAAGACTCTGGCATTAATTACAGAAATGGTTAATTCATTGTATTTTTAAAAATAGAAATAAGAAAGATTCAGAAATACTGCAACTAGCTCTACCTCAACTTCACCTTGATCACTTTTGCAGGCATAATGCATTATCAGTGGTAATACAGATGCATGCACAAATAGGGTAACAGTCAGAGATGAGAATCAAATTCTGAACTCTTCAGTTACCTGAGCACCCTTAAAGATAATGGAGGTGTATCTGGCCTCTATTTTCATCCCTCCAAATGTTTAACAGCATGTAACAAAAGCCGCTGCTGCATTCAAATGGGGACTCTCTATGTTTATGAGCTCAGGAGGAAAACCAGTTTTATGATGTCTTGTTTTCAAACTTCACTCATACTCTTGAGTCTGTTTGGTCTTTAGAATGACTGCATCTCCAATTGCAGCTCCAACAATTCTTTCATTCAAAATAATCTATTCATCTGTATTCATAAACATGTCAATCTGCTGGTTCAAAGAAATCCAACCAACCCTCCAATAACAAAAAACAACAAAAAACTTCTCGTTAATCCACCTCCCTCATTAACTAGGATTAAAAACCTTAGTTAAAATGATTGGCCTTGTGCCCAGAAAAGCTATGAGATCAATAATCCAAACAGACTTAATGATCCTCTCACAAAAGAATAACTTTTGTACTTCTCCTACAGAACACTTTGAAAAAGTGAAGGGAAAAATACAAGAAATGTCACATCATCTGCATAAGTTAATTTATCTGTTGGTTTGGAGCTGCACAGTTGGGCGAAGGACTTCAGGAAGTAAGTTGGAATTTTTTCTTCTATCTATCTCTGTTAAATGACATTTATCATCTGCAAAAACAGTAATACGAAAAATCACAAACTGTATCTGTGATTAGCCTGTAAAAGCCTAAGAAGTTTCATTAACATTTCCAGTATCTCATTTCACTCATGAGCAGTTTAAAATTTATGGCATTTTTATTCCTATATAAGATCAGTATTCTTTAAGACTTTTATTTAGGCAATTTAATTTGTTGGTATCCTTATTTTGACACTACTAATTACGGCTTCTAACTTTAAAAAAATTGATTTTTATTTTAAAAAACTAAGTATTGATGGGAAGAAAAAGAAAACCAAGCTAAACCCTACTGTATAGTTCTTTATCAGCACAAGGAGCACAGTGCCTTTGACCTAAGCAGGCTATAAACTCCATGGGGAGTCTCTCATGGACTGAATGGAAATGTCTTGGCATAGAGACTGGCAGATACTCAGCAGAGCATATATGTTGCATGTGGTTGTGCTAGAAAATGATCAGGCTGGGCTGACTACAGCTATATGGGAATTGGATGTCTGATGAGACAGTGCTCTTCTATATCTTCTTTACAGTAGCTGGAAAAATTCAGACAAATCTGTGGCCCAATTCATGCCATATATTCTGGGAGGGAGTGAATCACATTTGAATGGCCTGGGTTTTGCTATTTGCTCTGGAGACCCTACACAACCAGTTTGAGTAGTAGCTAATTTTGGCAAGATTAACCTATGTTGAAGACGACTTGCTGAAAGTACAGTGAAGTATGATGTGATGTCAGTAGTTTCAGATAGCTCATCTGTTTGTTCTTACTCAGAAATGCTGCTTGCATGGCCAGGGTTCGCATATGGGAAATCCTGCATGAAAGCTGAAATGCTACTTGATCTTATGCTTCTCTGCTCAACGAGTGGAAGAGAGAGCAGCTATGCAGACCTTCCTCCAGTGTGGTGCCTCCCCCCCCCCGGAGTACTACTGGGATCAGGTGTCTCATTTCACATGGGGCTACTCAGCAGTGTCACAGGAGGAGGTAAGGGCTGAGCTCTCCATGGAGTGGGGACATCAAATCTCTTCAAGACTAGCTAGGGAAGAAAAGAAGAGCCCAGAGGGACAGACATGAGGGGAACGGTTGGAGCATTACACAGCAAGTGCAGCGAGGGCTTGGGAAGCAGACAACAGAGGTCAGATAGGAACTGAGCAAATGCTAAAACCTGAAAAGGATGAAATATTATGGAAGAGAGACTGCAGAAAGGAGGTCTATCAATGGGCATTTGGAGTGGCTCTGCAGCAGAGTTGAGAACCCAGATAGAAAGTACAGAGCCCTTTACAAAAAGTAGCATGTTTTGCAGGGTGAAAAAAAAGAAGGCAATTAAACAGTCATCCTCTTGGTGTGTTCTGTAGCTAGCAAAGCCACAGCATTGTCCTAGGAAACAGATTTGTGACTAGGAGCCATAGGGCAATCTGGCCGCAGTGGTATAAGGTTAGCACCTCTCTCCATTTTGCCATTAAAGTTACGTATTAAAATCCAGGTTCTAAGATCACTGATAAACTTTACTTCATGTTTACACAGAAAGCTCTCTTAAAAACTGTATTAATGCACTGGAAGTGTAGTGCCCCTCATTTTCACTGGAGATAACTGCAGACTTTTAACAGTCTGCATCATTACTGTTTCTGTAAAGGTCATTGTATCCACTTTCACAAAAGAAAACTAAAAAGAAAGAAAACCATTTGCATCCCATTTTCCTGAGGAAAAAAAGATATTTTGCTAACCTGGTTACATAATTTTCACAGTTCAACTTTTCAAACTATGAAAGAAAATTTTTTCACTCATTATCAAGCCCCTAGCCAGGCAAGCAGCTCTCCCCTAACAAGCAGCAGCTTCCTGGGCTGCACAGCTAGAGAAATGTAGAGACTTTCTACACAGCAGCTGCCGACACACTTTCCCTGTTAAACAAATCTCTTTAAGCGTAACTGAAAAAAAAATCTCCTCCTCTCTCACCTAGACACACTATGAAAAGAATTGCTTAATAGATGTCAGCTGAAGGATATAAAAACAAACCTAAAAGACCTGCAGCAATAATGATTTTTTAAGTTGGCACTGGTGATGCAAAATAAAATCTAGTCACCGAATAAATTCCACTAGGAAAGCTAAGGAAATGTAAAGGCACAGCAACCCCTGTAAAATATGGCTGTGCTGCCAAAGCAAACGTGATAAGACAGTCTGAGACTCAAACAGTAAAAACAAACAAGATGAAGTTTCTAAAAGGATCAATTCTCTAACTCTATTGTTTGCAAGCACTAAAAAATCGAAAATATTTTTGTAGGAAAACCTGACATTTTTCTGAGCAAAACACCTGTAATTTGTTCTAGTTCACTAGAGAATAATAAATAATACTACGCTAACTGCTAGAGTGCCAGATATAACATGGAACTTGTTTTGCAGGTAATACTAAAATCATACCTGGAAAGAGTTAATCTTTTTACTTTAAAATAATACTTATACTTTTCTTAGGGTTTCAGTAACAAATACTTTTAATTACTCAGGGAAAGGAGCCATAATAAGACAACCACTACCGGAAGCTTTCAAACAAGTACCTCACTCAAAGATGGATGCTATTCCAGTTAAACGTTCCAAGTTCGACTAATGTGATACCATTTCGCCTCCTTCTTGAAGTGAGACCATTTTGTAGACTGATTCTTCAATAGTTCATTGTAGCACTTCAGATTTAAACCTGATCTAATGAACAGCCATAGATGCTATGGACTCTAAACATAAAGAATTGACATGTTAGCATATTAATGTACTCAGATGTCACATAAATCATTAGAAGACAAGTTTACTGAATGACTCAGATATCTGGCAATACACATGCAAAACCTTTTTAGCTCTTAAATATAAAGCAACTTCCTTTTGGCAAAGTCCTGATTAGAACAACATTGATCGGAGTTATTTATAGCTCAAATGCTATTGCTGAAAATTTCTCAAGTTGTAGATTCTGTATTATTAACTATAGTAAAGCTCTAAAAATCAGTCAGCAGAGGCCACTTCAATCTCCGCATGATAATAAAGGATTATTATGTGCAGTAACCTATTTATGAAAAGGAAACAGTGTGCTTCTTTCAGACCCCATCAATTGCTTTAATAAGGAATTGAAAAGCCTGGCCTACTTTATATGCAGATCACCATCCCAGTTGCATAAGGATTTACAATAGACAAAACAAAACTGGTTTTGTTGTAAATAAGGGCTGTTTGTTTAAATTGCACACTAATGTTTGCATCTAAAAATTATTTAGAAGCTAATAAGGCTTAATAAAGTTTGACTGTATGCTTGTTAATAAAAATAGTTTCAATATTCTCCAGGAAGGAAATGTAAATTGAAGGTGATAACATAAAGCTTGAAGCAAAACGGGCCTGAGTTAATGGGAAAGAAGACTCACTGCATTTGTTCACTGATGGGCTTAAGAAAACCAAGGTTGAGAATAGAATTCAGTTAACTTAGAACACCATATAAATTTAAGATATTGAACTTAGTAGTTTTTTTTCTAGTAGATGAGAATTATTGGAATATTACTTTTACTTTAGAGACTGAAAACTTGACATAGTTCAGACTACTGAACGTTAGTGTGATGCACATACTGATTTCTGCTATCTGGATTTGGAGGACTCCAGAGACCCACGTTCAAATTTTACTTTTGGCATTGGTTCATTTGCCTGTATGTTAATAAATTTAATGAGGTGTGGGATGACCCCTGCTGGTGTCCCTGCTTATGAAAAATATATGTATCTGACAGAAAAAGGACATGTTAATTTCAGCCCCCCAAAAGTTACAAATATAAACTCTGTCATAAAATGTAGAAAAACTCCTAATTCAGTGCATCAAATAGTATGAGTAATGTTCTCTTAAGTATGAAAAAATCTTAAACCACTGAACATTACTATGTTAGAGCTGCAATGCAATGTATTAAGAAGCACATTAATTGTTCAGTTCACTATGACATTGTGTTAAACATCTTTTATTAATGAGCTGTTACTCCCAGCTGAGGCATTTGATAACCTCTAGTCCATTGCTAAATCCTCGCAGTTGATTTCAATGAATCACTCTAAACAAACCTAGAGGGAAAAACACCCCAATAATTTACATTTGAGTCTGTAGAACTAGATTCATTTAAAGAAGGGCAGCTTTCCTATAAATCAAACTTTCTGATTTAATGCAGCTGACATACAGATCTATTTTACATATTTTTTTAATTTCAAAAATACAACACATTAAAATAGGTTCAATTTATCAAAGCTAAGAGCAACAATTAAGTAATAATGTACTTAAAGTGCAAAGGCACTTTAACACAAAAAAGTGACGCCCAGTGGCTATACTTGGTAATTGAAACAGCAGTACCGTATATTATTTACAAAAGAAAGTCATAGTCCAGGAAAAAAAGATCTTTGGAGATCTTCTACATAATACATTAAGTTTCCACTTTGAAATGAAAAAAAAAACCCCAACAAAACCCAAACCAAAAACCAAAAAACAGAAAAGCCAAGGACCCCTTCCTTATTTCCTTCCAAAGCAAAAAGAATTATGCAAGGTCTATTACAGAAACATACATTTGCAGTGACAGTTCCTACAGAAGGGTTAAAGGAGAGAGACATAGAAATAACTTAAAGGGAACGTTGCAAAAGCAACACCATATCCCTGCTATGCTGTAAGGGTTCCATTTCTCTCTCGCTCCCTCTCTAATTTAAAAAGTGGAAATGTTGGGAATGCCACAGATGACATCAGCACTGAGTTCAGGCTCAATGAAACGTGATGCTGAGTTAATTTAAAAATTTTCCGTTGTCTCCCACCTCCCCCCTCACAGCTGACTGATTGCAGTTTGTTTTTCCAGAACTTCGAGGTAATCTGGTTCTGTTTGTAGCTTTCCTTGGAGTAAAGGATGCTCGGGTTTAGACTGTTCTGCAAAATATTTCCTGGGAGTTCCATACAAAACAGTTTTATTTATCCTGTCCTGGTTTTGGCGTCTTGATTCACATGAAGGGGCAAACTGCCTTTTGGGTAAGGTGCAAAAGTTATAATGAACTAATCCTCCGGTGGGGAGTTCCTTGACCCTTTCTGCAATGTTTTGATACAGAAGCTCTGGTTCCCTTGGTGAGGATTGCTTTTCCAGCAAGTCAGCTGCACTGATTGTAAATGCAAGACTGGTGGGGTCTTCCTTTTTGTGGTCAAGATTGCTGTAGCTGAACTCATGGAGATTCCTGTAATAGGCAACTGGATCCCCTTCCTTTTGCATGTAGATTGGGTTTTGGCACATCTGTCCAACAGGAGGGGGAATGTAGTTATAAACATGTCCTTCAGTTTTATCGTGGGTCTCAGTGTTGTAAGACCCATACTGGAGCTGAAATGAGCTTATATCTAAGTTGTTGGCGCTGCTGGGCATGCTTTGCACCCCCTTCCGGCGCTTGAGGACGAAGACAAACAGGCCTGCCCCAAAACAGACTGACAAAATGAACACAACCAGCAAGCCTAAAATTAAGACAGACAGTGGAACTTCAGTGTGTATTTCTGGGTAGGAGCTGGGTGAGATACCAAGGACATGAGGTGTATCTGTGTTCTGGTTCATGGAGAGGAGAGAAGAATCTGACAAATTGGGGTTCTCTGGGCAGATGGCTTCCTTGCTCAGGAATTTCAGATGCTCTCCAGAGTGCTTGGTGGGAGACTCACATATGACTTCATTGATAACTACAGGGGGATTTGACTGCTGGTTGTTCTGGTCAGTGACTTGCTCTATCCAGTTCCTCAGCCCCAGGATGTCACATGTGCAGTCCCAAGGGTTCTCCTGGAGGTCTATCTGAATTAGAGCCGAGAGCTGATCCAAGACTCCTCGCACAGGCAGGTGTGAGAAATGGTTGTTTCTAAGGTTGAGCCTGGTGAGGGAAGTGCCACCAAAGACGTTGTCAGGCAAGGATCTGAGCAGGTTATTATTGAGAAATAACAGATGAAGATTACTCAGAGCATCAAAGGTGCGTGGTAGGATCTCCTTAATGACATTGTACTCTAGGTAGAGATATTGCAGGCTGTGCAGCCCGTCGAACATAGATGGGTACAGAATCTCAAGGTAGTTGCCATTAAGATAAAGTCTACGTAAACTTGTGAGGTTTGTAAAGGCACCTTCTTGTATCACTGCAATTCTGTTATTTCCTAGGTGTAACAAATCCAGAGAGCTGTATTCTGTGAGATCGGTTCTATAAATGACTTGCAGATAGTTACTGGTAAGGTAAAGTTTCTTTGGACTGGTTGGTCTAGGGTGGAGATCAGAGATGTTGCTTATCTTTTTCTCTTGGCAGTTCACATTTAAGCCGTTGTCTGAGCTCTGTGAAGTACAGATGCAACCAGCTGGGCAGGTGATGGGCACAGGAGACTTTGTCTGGTAAACCATGATAGGTCCGAATATTTGTCTGTCTTTCGACACAGTGACACGGGGTGTGGGGCGGTTTCTCATTTTGGGTGGCCGGCTGGCTTTTGGGGCTCTGGTGGGATTGATGGCAGAGTTGGCTGTGGGGGATAGCCTTGAGATGTGTGGGTCTGAGAGGACAGGGTGCTTGTCCCTCTGGTTTGAATCACCAGAGCTTTTCCTAGGGCAGAGATCTTGCCTCGTGAGCTGGGTCACATCTTTCCCATGAAGCCTGAAGGGGGTTTCACAGACTATCTCACCCACGAACACGGTGATGGTGTCTAGCCAGGCCTTGAGTGGCAGCAAGTCACAGGTGCAGTTCCAAGGGTTTTCCTCCAGCTGGATTTCCATGATGCCTCCAATGTGCTCCAGCACACCAGCAAAAGGCATCATCTTCAGCCGGTTCCCCCGCAGGTCCAGGTGAGTGAGGAGTACAAAGCGGAAGACATTGCTGGGCAGGGACAGCAAGAGGTTGTCATTGAGAATGAGCACCTTAAGCTTGTTCAGCTTACTGAAGGCCCCCGCCTCAATGGCACTGATGTAATTGTAATCAGCCTGCAGGTACTCCAGACTCTCCAAGCCCAGGAACGTATCCTCCTTCAGCACTTCCAGCTTGTTGTTATTGAGGTGCAGCCTCTTGAGGGTGCGGAGGCCACTGAAGGCCCCTGTGCGGATCTCCTGCATGTCGTTGTTGCCCAAGTGGAGGGTCACAGCATTGGAGTAGTTGACGAACTCATTGGGGAACAGGCGGGTCAGCGCATTCCCATTGAGAAACAGCTGGTAGATCTTGGACGGTGGTGGCAGGAGGAGGCTGACGGTTGTAAATCCTTTGTTTTCACAATTAATGTTCAGCACGTTCTCCTTCTCCTCACAAGGGCAGCGGCTCTTGCTGCAAATGTCTTTGGCAGGTTTGCGACTCTCTGTCTGTGAGATCCCAGCCACTGTTAACAAACTGAGCAACCAAACACCCTTCAGCATCTTTATGCGCCGTCGATCCCCGCTTCAGTACCTACAGTCAAACCTTTTAAGACATGTAAGGAGAGAAAGAAGAAATCCCCAGTGAAAACAGCCAGATGCAGAGGCTGCAAGGGGAGGGCACGGCAGGCTGTGAAGTTGGGGGAATGAGGAGCGGCAAGGCAGAGGCTTGCCAAACTGCTGTGAAATCCCCTCTCCTCCACCCCTCCTTCTTTCGGGGAGCGCCCGCGGAGCCGCTGTGGAGGAAGCCCCGTCGGGGAGCGCTCCGAACTCTGGGGTCCCTAGCGCTGTCCACC